>NC_056750.1:853585461-853885461 GCF_019279795.1 Protopterus annectens
CGTGACTTCAAATCTTCTTCAGATGCACATCTTCTACTCTCAAGCTTCAGGGTGCAAACTAGTTTTTTTTGTCATGTGTCACGAGTTTGTCTGATTTATTCTGCTGATATTTACTTATTTTTATTTTATTTTGCATTTGTTGACCGGGATAGTCTGACTGGATATATGTCTGTTTTCCGCAAAGGCCTGGTGAGAAAAGCTCCAAGATGATAATACACATTGAATATTTAGTAAATGCTAGCTTCAAGCAGATTACAGTCATATGCAATACCAACATTTAGTACATATAGTACTAACTTATTATAAAACACTGTACAAAACATAACATTCTTTTCAAAGTTATACATGTGTAACATTACATTCAGGTTTAAGACGCATTGGGCAGCAGTTATATAATTGACCCTTCCTGAAATGGTGTAGTAGAAAAAAGTTAGAAGTAGTTGAAGGTGGTTTTGGATTTATGTTAGTTAGCCTGACCATTTTCATTTAGACTTTCCTACCTGTTAAAGGGTTATCTTTTGTGTACAGGGTATTTTTCATTACCATTGTTGGTACCTTAACTTTTTTTTTTTTTTTTTAAGTAGAAAAGCTGTTTTTCTTTTCTCTTTGTTAGCAAGATGCCGGACAAGCCTACAGTCTTCCTGTGGGCGTAAGATCCCCAGTTCTGATGGCCTTGGCCAATAAGTTTACTGCCTGGATGCTGCCCATTTGGATACCCAGTGCTCTATTTGTTCGTTGTTTAATTCTAGGGCATAGAGTGATAGAAGAAGTAAACTAGTTTTGATGATCTGTTGCTTTCTTTCTCATGTTCCTTGTCTGCTGGGGCTCAAACTACCAATATGAAGTCTGATAAAGGGAAGCCTGACCCTGGTCTGAAGGAGAGAGACTCCAGATAACATTCCCCCAACTGTTCTAGATCAACTCTGACAATCGAGTCTCTGACCTCAGATTCTAGCTCATCCAAGGTTAAATTCCCTCTGACCCAGTCTCCACACTTTACTCTTGTGCCAGTATCTCCATTCCCCTTTCCTACAGGAAATGCCAAGGAGACTCTCCAGGCCACCTTCAACCAGTTCTCCTTTGGGTCCTCCAGGAGCCTTGCCGAAGCAGAGGTTGATAGAATAATGAAGTCCTCTGAGTTCATATTCAGATGGAGGTGATCCTGACTCCCTCTCCCATTGGACCTGTGAGCTTTGCCCTTGACCCAGCCTCAAGTGACTTCTCCTTCTCTGATTCACCCTGTGGTTTCAGAGCCCTTTTATCTGAGATTTTAGAGTGTCCTCATGTGATTCAGAGACCATTCATTTTGCTCCAGCCATGTTCCTGAATCACCCTATTCAGAACCTTTTGAAGCAGGACAACTCACGGAATCGGTGTTGCTTGCTTCGCGGTGTTAGGGACAACTCAGAAGTTGTTGGAGCTGTCCTTGCCCCTTGGAGCCTTGCTTTTGTACAGCTTGGTTCTCTCTCACTTCTTGAGACAGTTGTGTCTAGGGATTTATGGCACGGCAGGTTATATCTGCTCCATTGTGGCTGGCTGCTGTTTCCCCTGGACCTTCTGCCTTGAAGGTTTTGAGAGGGCCTTCTGTACTGAGATAGAGAGAGGGCATCTTTATCCCCCCCCCCTTTTATCCCACTTGTTCCACAATCTAATTTGAGCTGCAAGCCTCTTGTGTCTGTACCACCAGGACAGCGAAACCCAGTCAAGCACTTCACTCTGTCCTTCTTCTAACTTCCCTATCACTTCCAATACTTCACCAGACTGTCCCATTGATGAGATCCCTAGGAAGAGAATGTGCAAAAGGAGATACCTAGAGTCCTCACAGGAGTTTCTAACCGTGGAGACAGACTTCAGTGAAGGGGTGGGATCCCTCAGATATCTACCTGACTGTCTCCTTTGGAAAGATTTTGGAACTTGTCAAGCAAAAAGGTGGTTGGTCTTTGAACTCCCTTCCCCAGAGGAATCTGTATTTCTGGAAGCTTTCGTGTCTGGTCCAGCTACATTTTGGGTGGTCCTACTGTCTAATGGGTTGATAGACCTGTTCTCATGCCATGCATGGAAGGAGTTTGATACTATGGAGTCTATTCCGAGGGGACTAGATAAGTTCTTAGCTGTCCAGAACAACAGAGTCCTCTGGAGAACGGAAGTCCCTGTAGATGCCATGGTCATGGCATGAGCCATTAAAACAGAGCTCGCAGAGCTCATAAAGGGTGAGTCTAGGGCCTTGAATAGATTTGGCAGGTGCGTTTATGCCTCTGTGACCTCTGCCCTGTTGCTGAATTATTTGGTGATCTGTACCAGACTGCAAAGAGATTTGAACAAAGAGCTCTTCGAATCACTTTCCGGGTCCATCTCTGTGGAGGACCAAAAGAAAGCTTCACAACTGGCCGTCTTTCAGTCCATTTCCAATGCTTCCATGAGGCTATATCACACTGCTGAGGGTATCTCAAGGGCAGTAGGTTCAGGCATAGCCCCTTAGGAGGCATGCCTGGATGCGCTTGTACAATTCTGCGGAGCCCTTATTCTTCTTTCATCAATACGCCCTTCGATGGATCATCTTTATTCGGCCCCAAAGTGAATGTAATGCTCTTCAGGAGTGATAAAGATGGAAAGTCTATGTCTGCGGTTGGGATCTTTTTCTCTACCTCTTCTAGAGATCCTTCTCCTGGCATCATTGAGGAGATAAGATGATGTGGTTTTGCAAGTCCCAAGGGCATTTCCAAGACTCATGAGGAGACTTTCCACTGGGGCAGAGGGAGGAGGTCTAGGTTTCAGGGATACGTTATTTGGAATATAAAATCTACTGGAAAGTGTCATCCAAAAAGTACCCCAGACCAGTTCAGATCAGGAAACCTACTCAAGATTTATTTGTGTCAAAAAATAATTAAGACCAATTCTGGATCTCAGCAAACAATTCCAGTATGTGAAGTTTTCAAAGTTCAGATGGTCACTGTAATTCCATTTTGCTCCTGCTGCAAAAGTACAAGTGGATATGCTTAGTAGTACCTATCCTGAAGATCTGTCCCATCAAATTAAACAGGCACTCCAAAAGATATCTGCCCTTGCCGGGTGTTTCTGTGGCTAGATGACTGGCTCCAGACTGCTCCTACCACGCATTTACTTATACAAGCCAAGTACTTGCTCCATTTGTCGTCTTCTGGGCATCATAGTCAACTACAGCAAGTCACAGCTCACACCTGCACGGAATCTGGACCTCATAGGTGCTCATCTAGACACAGTTAATCAGATAACGTCAGTTCCTCCAAGAAGAGAACAAACCCTCAGAACCCAGATCATGGAAATGATCTTGCCTTTTTCTCCAGCATGCCTAGTCTTGTGAAAACTGTAGGGTCCATGGCAGCAGCAGTAACTCTGCTTCCATTAGCCAGATTTCTATGCGGATTCTGCAGTGGACACAGTAATCTATTCTTCAGCAGCCCTTGTACACTCCAGTCAGAATCACACAAGTTTCCAAGGAACACCTTCTTTGATGGTTTCCATTCACAGTTTCTTAGGACCTTACATTTGTTCTCCCTCTACCTGTAGCCACAATGACCATTCATGCCTCCCAATTGGGATGGACAGTCCAAGATGCATGGTTATCAGAAGATGCCAGTTCGCACATCAGGGTACTGGAAATGAGGGCAGTCCTAGTATTGCTGGCCTTTCATGATGCTCTCCCCTCCAGAATGATTGTGAAAAAAATGGACAATGTGTGTAGTCTGGTACATCAGCAAATCGGGGGACTAGTTCTCATCTCTGTCAAGAGGCAGTAAGTGTGTGGCAGTGGGCTATTTCCTCTGTGTACTTTCTCATAGCAGTGCACATGCTGGGAAAGCCATTGTGCTTGCAGACAAACTAAGGTGGGTCAATTCTGATGCCTCAAGTGGTCTTTTAGTGTCACAGTGGTGGAGAGGGTTTTCTTTCTATGGGGGCAGCCATGCTGGAGTCTTTCCGCTTCTCTTCACAACTGTAAGTGCAGCAGGCACTGGAGGAGTCACCGCTAGATGCCGCAGTCCTGGATTGGCCCTCCAGTCTCCTCTGTGCTTATCCCATGTTACTTCTCATTTCCAAATTTCTACAGAAAGCATTCCAGTTGAAGAGCTCTGTTTTGGCCTGGTCAAGTTTGGTATCCCTTTCTGTGGCCTCATCTCGTGTTTGCTTTGGTTACTGGACCCAAGTCCAGACCTTCCCACTCACCAATCGGGAATGAGTCAACTGTGTATCAATGGCCTCAAGTTGACAACATGGTTTCTCCATTTCCAGTGATGGCTAGACAGTCAAGGCTTTCTTCCTCAGTCTGCTGATCACTCATCAAAAAGTCTGTACTAGGAAAATTTGCAAAAGTAAATGGAAGAGATTTCAATTTGTGCCCTCCAGAGAGGCCTGGATCCCTTCTCTATCCCAGTCTCTGCTGTTCTTAAATTTCTGGCCTCTATTTTTTTTTGAATGGGGCAAGTTATTTAACTATCAAGGTTCAGTTGTCAACTATTTATTATTTTCATTCAGATGAAAATCACTGCTGTTTGGTTTCTTCAAAGTTTTGCAAAGCCTTTCTTAAAGGCACCTTTCTACTCAGGGCTTCTGTCAAGGATCTTGCTTCTCCATGGGATTTGACTGTCATGCTGCAAACTCTGACTCTACCTCCCTTTGAACCATTGGCAAAGATGGACTTTAAATTTCTGTCCTGGAAAATGATTTCTCTGGTCACTATCACTTCCGCTGTGCAAGAATCTGAACTCCAGGCCCTTTCCTTCAGATCTCCTGATTTGCTTGTTCATAAAGGTAGGGTTTCCCTAATCAGATTGTCTGTCTACTTGTATTCTTCCCAAAATTTTCAAACAAGGGCAAGTACATGCTACATCTTTTGGATGTGCACCAACAGTTTGATTTTATCTTCACAGATCCAAAAATTTCAGGAAGAGTAACCAGCTGTTTGTATCTTTTTTGATGGGAAAAAGTGTCTAAAGTGTCTCTAACTAAATGGTTGATGGATTGTTTATCCATTGTTTGCAAAGAAAGGGTTCTGTTTGTTTAACTCCGCCCAAGCAGATTCCACAAGATCTGTAGCCACTTCAGCTTTTTGGTCAAGAACGTCTCTCTGGTTGACATTTGCACCCCTGCAACTTGGTCCATTGCTCATAGTTTAATTGCTCATTACAGGTTAGATTTGCTTTCCAGAATAGGGCACCATTTGGCTCCACTGTACTGTGGAATATCCTTCCATGAGGACCACTCAAGGTTTATCTAGCTGGGGACTCTGTCCTTTCAGTTGAAGAATGTGTGGAAATGACATCATCAGATGCATCTTTATGGTGTGTGCTTAACTTTTGTATCTGTGTTGTCCGTTTTCATTCTTCCTCAACTTCCCCCCCTCCATCCACTTTACCTTTCTTCCTGGTGAGAGCTAAGGGATAATCCTTTGGGAACCTTATTGTTCCCTATTTGAGCTCCAGCTTCTTTCTATGCCTCCTTTATATATATCAATTTGGTTTCGCAATTATGCTATTTAGGGCAGCAAACTTGATCTGAGGTATGCTAGGATGGTAGAGGATTATGGTTAAAGGGAGGAACTCGAGAGTTGGATCTGTGAATCTGGTAAAAGCAGCTGAGCTGGATCAGAGGTCTGATCCAAGCCCCATCAATTGAGGAAGATTGAAAATGGACCACACAGATGCCTCATTATGGTGAGCACATACCTTTTGCTTATACTTACCATAAATCCTATTCCAGTCAGATTCAAGGCCCACTCTACAATGACCTTGGCTTCTTCTATGGCTTTTTGGAAAGGGTTGGATTCTAGAAGTATTCTAGAAGCTGCTACTTGGTCTTCTGAACATGCCTTTACAAAGCAATATAAGCCGGATTGCTTCCCTAGGTCTAGATTATGCTTTGTTAGGACCAATTCTCCCGGGCCTCCTGGACCCTTCTCCTTCAACCTCCCAAATATGTTAGCTGTGGTAGTTACCCATATAGCTAAGGCTACTGCAGGAGTGATCAGTATGAGGAACATAGTACAGTTGTGTAAGGTGAACTTACCTTAACAGTAGATGTTCGAATGATCACTGCTGCAATAGATTCTCCCTTTCTCCACCCCCCCTTTTTTTTAAGCAAGGGTGTGTACATTTATGCAAGCATTACTGCCCAGTAGGGTGTGTTTTACTGTGGAAATGACGCTTGCTTAGGGGAGTTATGAGGCCCAGTGCCACATGCAGAGGGCCTCTACACCACTGGAAGTGTAATTTACATAGTAACACATGCACTGGAGGGAATTATTGTGCATACAGAATGGGCTGTCTGTAAATTTGCTGTGTATTGCTTATTTTTTATTACTGTATTATTTTTATATATTTTTGATGTAAAATAGTTCCTCCACCTAATGTTTTGAACTTGCTGTAGTATGTAAATAGTGTTGGAGGAAGCGTTTTGCAACCAAAATGTAACATTTTTAAAAATATATACAGGTATTTACTTTACTTTTTTTGGTCCTTTCCTCCTAAATTGTTGCCTGTTGGGGATTGAAGTCACTAAATCACATACATTTGAGTTTCAGACTTTATTTCCTTCAGAAAATTCATGCCAACACAAACGCTGTTATTTAAGCAACTTTGTAATTTTATGAGAAATATTTAAAAATCTGTTGCAATTTTTGTGCCTTTGTTTCCTCCTTATTTTTAAAGCTTTATCCACATTTCTTGAGTTGAGGTGTACGAACCTCTTTGCTGCTGCCGCCAGTGGTTGATCGATCTCTTTATCTCTCTCACACACACACACACACACGTGCGCTCGCGCACACACTTGCACTTCAGAAAAAGCATGTTATCACAAATCCTATTAATCTGATGTCACTTGTTCACCTGCTCCTCACATGTGAGTTTGGATCCGAGCTGTCAGATCCAACTTAGCTGTTAGCAAGCTTGTTGCAACCAAAAAGCTATTTGCTGCACCCCTTACTCACAATGCACCTTTCCCCATTACTTCAGATCCTGTTTGTCGCTTTGCGAAGAAGTGGTCGTTCCAGATAGCTCTTGATGTCAGGTTGTAATTTTTCCTTTTTCCTTCAAATTTCTTTAAACTTCAATAGTTTTCAGTAGTATAATTCTTGTCTGACCCTTTCTTGAACATTTGGTCTGTTCGGTGTTGCTCACTACTTTATTTAGCTTACCTTTACTTCTGTGTCCTTCCTGCCAGTAACAGTTTTTTGATAGGTTACTTCCCCTTTACCCTTGAGATATTTCTTGCCTACTATTTTTAGTAGCCCCCCCCCCTGTCTGTCTGCCATAAAAAGAAAACTTCCTTCTGTGTTCTTGAGTGAGTGTCAGTGCATGTACTGTGACCTTCCTCCTCTGTTGTGGCAGAGAAACTAGCTGATTATACGAAGTGCACAAAATGCGGCCGTAAGATTTTATTTCGTGACTCAGTCATGTGTATATTGTCTTGGGCCTCTGGATTTACAGGAGGACTGCGCGATATTTCGCTCCTTCAATAGCGGAGCCGTAATTGACATTAGGAACAAACTCATTTTAAGAGGGTTGTTACCTTCAGCCTTTGCTGAAGCTATTTCTGGAGGAAGGGATAAGACAAGTTTAGTTTCTAAAACTAAATTGGCTTGTTTGGGCCCTGCTTCTACCTTGTCCTCCAAATCTTCGGACAAGGCAAAGAAAAGACCATCAGTGCTGATCATCTCTTTGGAGCCAAAGTCTAAAGAAGATTAAATCTCCTTTGTCTGGGGAGTTGTGAATCCAGTTAGAGCCTCCTGCTTCGACTACTACTTTATCTGATCCTGCTTCTTCAGCTCTGATCTCATCTAGCAAGGGTGGGTGGGATCTGTTTGGGTCGGATCCAATGCTTAGCCCTTTCAAACAATTTTGACTTTACTGAGGACACAGTACTCTCCCTCATTTGACCCGTTTCCTTTAAGGATACCACCTCCTTTTCTGTCAAGGCCAAGATCCCCTTCTGCTTTGTCCTCCTGTTAGACCAAGAGTTTTACAGAAAATTATATAGAACGGATGGTGCAGAAGATCTTATGGGTGCAGGGTGTCACTAGGTCTCCCTTGACCTCTGCCCTTTCGGCTGCAGGTGTACCTAAACCGACTACTTCCCCTCTTCCAACTTCAGGGCAAGTTTCAGAGCTCACGGATCTGATATGCCCGGTGCCTTTGAGTTCAAATCCAGTGTTCTCTTCCTTAGAGCAGACTTCCACTTGAAGGTTATCGGCTTTTTCAGAGCCAGAGAGCTCCTGGAGCCGAAGAGAGCTTCACAGACCTCTGGTGCAGTTGACTCCCAGATCCTCAGAGCAGTCGATGCCCCTCAGGAATTCGGCGAAAGTGAGCTTGGCCCCATCTTCAACCCTGGACGAGCTGTCTTCTGGACTGCGGGGGGGGTCTCCATCCCGAAAGCATGGCTTATCAGGTTCGGAGTCCTTGTCCTTCCAGGTTTCAGTCTTTCAGGCTTTGGAGGGGGCTGTGGCTGCCACTGCACTGAAATGTCACCTGCCCCATCAGATCGGTTATCCCAGATACCCAGCATTCTTCTTCATCCTGTCTTGTTCCAGAGGGACAGCGGGAACTTAGGCTCCAACATTCCCGACAGAGTCCCTCTTACTATTCTGATACCTCTGCAGACTCTCCACTAATGAGGTCCCCTGGAAGAAGTTATGCAAGAGGAAGCATCTCGACTTCACAGAGGAGTTAGCCACTGAAGACACCAACCTCGATGAGGCTGAGGGTTCTCCATGCACCCCCCCCCACGAGGACGTTTCCTTTGGGGAGGTTCTGGAAATTCTCTAGCATAGAGGTGACTGGAAGTACAGCTATCCTTCACCTGAAAAGTCTGCGTTCCTGGTCGCCTTTGGTTCGCTCCAGTCTAACTCCTGGGTGACTCTGCCCACCGATGAGCTCCTAGATTTGATCTCATGGCAGGCTTGTGAGACCCCTGATTCCATCGAGCAGATTCCCTGGAGACCAAATAAGATTATCGCTCTGTCGGACAAGGCTTTCTGAATAAAGGGGGTTGCACTAGATGCCATGGTCGTGGTGGCAGTGACCAAGAAAGAACTTTCCTAGAAGAGTTCAACTCTCCATCCTCCTAATAAAGATTCTAGGATGATGGCTAGATGTGGAAGGGCATGCCTTTTCCTCAGTGACCTTTGCCCTGCGGTTGCTGACTTGTGTGTCCCATTTTACAAGGTTACAAAGGGATCTGATAAAGGAGCTGTTAGATGCCCTTCAAGGAGCAGTAGCTGAAGAAATAGTAGTTTCCCATTTAGCTACTCTGCATTCAGTTGCCAGCTGTTCCCGGAGACTCGGTGCCCACACACCTGAAGGAACGAGCAGAGCGATGGGTTCTGACATTTCCATGAGGAGGCATGCCTGGATTCACCTTTGTGATTTTGCAAAACGTGTAAGTATTCGTTTGTCAGTGTTCCATTTGACGGCACACCAATTTTTGGCCCTGAAGTCCCAAGGGTACACTATCCAGGTATGAGAAGGAAGGAAAGACCCTTTCTGCCTTGGGCATACGTTTTTCAGCTCCTCAGAGACCCTATCCCAAAGGTCAGAGATGTAGCGGAAAAATGTGGTTCAAAAAGTCTCAAGGGTCAAACCAGGACACACAAAAGCAAAAAGATAGCTGTCCATCATGTTCTACAGGCTTTAGGCTCTATGGCTGCTGCAGTTGTGTTGGTTCTGCTAGCCAGGTTTCACATGCGAATTTTGGAATGGCTTCTAGACTCAAAATAGTCAATTCATCCAGTATTTCATCAGATCCTTATAATGGGCATATGCAAAAAGGATTTCTCTCATGGTGGATTCATTCGCAACAGGTGATGGAGTCGACCATGTGTTCCCCCTCAACCACAGGCCACGGTGACCACAGATGCTTCCTAGATTGGGGGGGGGCATTATCTGGGAAAAACTGTCCAAGGTACCTGGTCTGCAGATGAGGCCAAGCTCCACATAAATGTCTTAGAGATGAGGGTGGTGCTCTTAGCATTTCAGGCATTTGTCTGTCCTTCCTCTAGGGACGGTAGCGATTCAGTCAGACAACATGTCAGTAGTATGGTACGTAAATAAGCAAGAAGGAACTAGATCGTACCCTCTCTGTCGGGAGACGCCGAGAGTGTGGCAATGGACTGTCTCATCAAACCGCTTTCTGATAGCAATGCATATTCTAGGGAGATCAGTGTCATAGCGGACAACCTGAGTAGAACCATTCTTCTACCACGAGTGGTCCCTCAACCAGAATGTTGCGGAGAATATTTTCTGCATGTGGAGAAAGCCTTGCTGCAGTCTTTTTTTCTTCTCCCCTGAACAAATGCAGCAACTACTTCACCCTGATTCCCCCACAGGGCAAGCCATGAGGGATGCTGTGATACACGATTGGCCCCCCAGAGTTTTATATGCCTTCCACCCATTCCGTTGATCCCCAAGTTTCTTCAGAAAGCCAGAAGGTTGAAGTGGACAGTAATCCTCATTGCACCATATTGGTCCTAGTAAATCTGGTTTCCCTTTCTTTGGCCTCAGGATCCCTGGATTCTGGATCCCTTTCCAGACCTGTTCTTGCATCCGACAGAAATGACTAATCCCAGCCTTCACAGTCTCAAGATGGCAGCTTGGTTCCTCCACTTCCATTGATCACCAGACAACCTATGTTCTCCTCCCCAGGCTGTCTTATCTTCATTTCCTTCCATAAGCCATCTACTCTAACAATATAGGAGTAAATGGAAGAGGTTTGTACTCTGGGCACAAAAACACAATATGGATCGCATCATGGCTCCCGTTTATTTTATTCTGGGATTTCTAGCCCACCTTTTCAGTAACGGAGCAGTGGTGTTTACTGTTAAGGTGCAGTTAGCCATTTCAGATTTTCATATGGGTTTAATGCAGGTTTAATGACTTGCCCTTGAATTCACAGAAACTTTGCAAAGTCTTTTTTAAAGGGACTATGTTAAAACTTCCATGCAATGAGCCTTCTCCCCCTTGGGATTTAAATCTGATTCTGTCTCAAACCCCTTCGAGCCTGCGGCAACTTGTGATGTTAAGTATCTTTCTTGGAAGACTCTCTTGGTAGTATCACATCAGCAAGACTGATATCAGAACTTCATGCATGGTCTTCTCAGCCTGGGTATTTGGTTTTTCATAAAGACGGAGTCTCTGCATACCAGCCCTTCCTTGCCCAAAGTTGTTTCTCATACGAATGTTAGAATATACATTTGCCAGTTTTCATCCCTAATTTTATTAGTAAGGGTGAATATGTTCTGATTCTGTTGGATGTTCATAGTTACATTTCTACTTGCATAGAACCAGAGTGTTTCAGAGAGCAAAACAACTGATGTAATGTTGTCCTGTCCCGTCTTCATTCTTTACTGGTTGGGTTCGGAACCAATCTTCGGTTCCAACTCAGCCTTGTACAATAGCTTGAGGTCTTCCACTTGCTCGTGGCTGAAAGCTCTATTCCATCATGCCCTAGGAAAGCTCCTCAGATTTCATTTGCCACTAAAACAAGATCGGGTGCTTTCTAGTGGCTCTGGCTAAGTGAAAATTTTCTCCTTTCTTATATTGTATTTTGTCGTTTTAGGATAGTTTGTATATTATAATCTTTCTACTATAGTTACTGCTGTTAAGCAGTTTTTAGCTTGTTTGCTGCTGCTGATCATCGTGTTACACTGCTGCAGTCATTACACTTGGGTTATCCTGCCGTCAGGCAGTCCTGCTATCGGCCAGAGTTCCTAAGTCTTGGTCCGGCATCTGTTGCTGTTGCCTCCTCCCTGACGTCAGTGTGACAGGGGTATACAAGATGCAGCCGACTCCATTTTCTTCAGTCTTTCCTGCCGCGCGGTGCCCGAAGCAAAAGCAGTTCACAAGTGCCGGTCGGCCGACTCCTGAGATTTTCATTCCGAATCCAGAACCGAAGTCTTCTACAAAGCTACGTACCCCATTGGGGAAACTTTTTCTTGCCTCAGACCGATGTCAGTAAAAGTTAATAACTGTATTTCTTGTGGGAAGCAAATACCTCATAAGGATTTCCACTCCTATTGTATTCCATGCCTAGGCCCTGACCACGACGTCACTGGTTGTCTGTTTTGTGCTAGGTTTAACAAGCGCACTATTAAACGTCTGTTTGGTTTTGCCCGACATTATTTTGGCAGAAAATTCAATTACACTATGCCGTCGGAAATTCCGATGACCGCATTGCATAAAAAGCGCAAGGACAAGGACAGGCATCCGAGGCCCAAAACTGACAACAAGGCCTTTTCTATGCCGGTCGCCGGTTCTCCGGTTTTCAGCAAGGCGCCTACGCAGCCCCTGGCGACCGCTACCACAAACCGCCTCAGACTCCCATGTGGAGCTGGCTGGGCCTTCGGACGCACTATATTTTCAGCTTTCTGACCCTAACCCTACAGAGGGAACCGAAGTAGCTGAGCAATCCACAGCTACAGAGGGTGTTTTCAGACCTACCCAGTTAACCATTAAACCCCCTGCTAAGTCTAAGCCCCCCTTAAAAGCAAAGAAACAGATACAACTCTCTCCAGGGCAGGCTTCCATGCCTAAGAAACAAATGCTAAAAATGGCCGAGGACCTAATCACCCTGATCAGGGTGTCCCATCCCCCTCTTGATAAAAGGCCCAGACAGGATGCAGACTATGAATCTTCTGACCAGGTGTCCATTTCCTCAGTCTCTTCCTCCGACCTAGGATATTCTTTACCTCCTTATGAGGATTCTGATGCTGAGGAATCAATTCCATCAGCCTCTTTGCCTGAGGATTACTCCTTTGGGGAGATCTTACATACCATGAGGGAACATTTCCATTGGGAAGGCCAGGATTACTCAGAATCGAAGAAAAGGCTCAGAAACTTCCTTTTATTGCCTCAACACAGACCCCTTGCTATCCCGGCAGTTTTAGATATTGTGGATGATGTGTACTCTGAATCCAGTTTGAACCCTGACTCCTTACCCCCAGCCCCAGTTAAACCTGATAGATATTACAGAGTCCCTGACTCTTTCAAATTTCTGTACGAAAGCCCTGTTGCTGACCCAGAAACTTTCTCAGGGACCCAAAGGGATTAAGGCCTCAGCAAAAAACCCAGTTCCCTCTGACAGAGATTCCAGAGCATTAGACAGATGGGGAAAGAAGGTATATACGTCTGCAACTTTAGCAATGAGAGCCTTGAATTGCCAGTTTCACATGCTAAAATATCAGCAATTTTTGCTGTCTCAGTTGAAACAAAACATGCTTCCAGATTCAGATCCTCCTAACCTTAAAGAAATGCAGGAATTATTGCATGCAGCTGAACAAGTGGGAAAACATACTTTGCAATGTGGGTTTGATTCCTTAGAGGCCTCTTGTAGAGCAGCAGTTACAGGCTCTGTCATTAGAAGGCATGCTTGGTTAAAAGAACATACGTTGCCAGATCATGTTAAGGTCAAATTATTGGATGCAACTTTGCAGCGGGATGTGCTGTTTGGAGTTAAGGCAGTGGAGGTATTAACGAAGATGGAGGATAAGGCAAAATCTATGCAAACGGTGAAAGATTTTTTACAGGTTCAGCCTCCTTGTTTTAGCAGAAATTGGCCAACAAAGAATTGGTCCTTTCCAATCACAGACCTCAAAGGGACAGATACAGATGTCCAAGTGGTAGAGGTCAGACACAAGGCCCTTTACAGGCCTCGACAATGGAGTACACCAGGCCAGAAAGAAGGGGAAGACAAGCCTCAACCTTATAGAAAACAGCCTCAATGACTTTCCACTAGAGCTGCCAAACAGCTTTCTCTTGGCAGCCCCCTTAGGAGGAAAATTGGCACTTTTCTATCACAACTGGCATTGCCTCACCAAAGACAAATGGGTTCTCAACATTGTATCTCAAGGTTACAGGTTCCACTTTCACACTCTGCCAAGGCTAAAAGGAATGCCAAATCTGCCACCAAATCAATGGGCAGAGGCTCAAAAGCAAATTACAGCACTCATGGATATGAGAGCTATTCAAAAGGTACCACCACAGGAACAAGGACAAGGATTTTACTCGACTCTTTCTGGTTCCCAGAAAGGACAAAGCCTGGAGACCCATTCTGGTCCTTTCTTCACTAAACACTTACCTGGATGTTCCGAAATTCAAGATGTTGACACTACAGCAGCTTCTTCCCATGCTGGGCAAGAAAGCTTGGCTCGTGACTTTGGACCTCAGAGGCATACCTGCATGTCCCTATCAGACAAAACTGCAGAAGGTACCTCCGATTTCTAGCTGGTTCAATGCACTATCAATTCTCTGCACTGCCCTTTGGCTTATCTACTGCGCCCAGAGTCTTCACAATGTGCCTGACACCAGTAATTGCATTTTGCAGGCAAAAAGGAATTCAAATTTATCCATACCTGGACGACTACCTGATTCAAGCAGAGAGCAAGGACATTCTACTAAAGCATCTGGCGTACGTAAAAAAGTTAAGTTGCCTGGAGTAGACAGTAAACGAAAAGAAATCAAAACTAGTGCCTTCACAACAAATAATATTCCTGGGTGCCAGCATGAACACAACGGCCCAGATGGCTTATCTCACGACAGACAAGCAAGGACAACTGACTCAATATTTTCATTTAATGGCAACAAAGACCCAACTCCCTGCAAGAAAAATTCTGCAGGCCTTGGGCTACATGGCATCTTGCATACTACTAATTCTATATGCCACACTGCATATGAGCAAACTACAATGGTACCTAAAGAGCGTATGGTCTCAACACTGTCAAAGTTTGGAAACAGTTATACCATTAATTCCTTGCCTACAACAGGAGTTTCGATGGTGGGCACAAGCTTGTCACCTCAACAAGGGACAGCCTTTCACTCAACCCACAGCCAGGCAGACACTGACAACAGATGCATCGGATTACGCCTTGGGAGCACACATGGCAGGAAAATGTATCCAGGGCGAGTGGCCCACAGAGCAAAGACATCTCCACATCAGTCAAAAAGAGATGCTAGCTGTACAAAATGCTATTATAGCTTTCAAGGACCTGTTGCATCCAGAACAATTACTACTAAAGACAGACACCACAGTTATGTGGTACATAAACTAGTAAGGGGGCACACACTCCTACCCCCTCTGCAGACAAGCCATGACCTTGTGGAACACATCTCTAAACTATCAAGTACTTCTGCAAGCACAGTTCCTGTCAGGAGAGAAAAACACACTGGCAGACGACCTAAGCAGAAACATTATGGACCTGCACGAATGGGAACTGAACCCACAAATATTCAGAATGAGAACACAAAAATGGTGGGGCCCGGACATAGATCTGTTTGCTTCCCCAAAGAACTGCCAATTACAGAAATTCTGCACAAGGAGCTACCATCCGCAAGCATGGAAAGTGGATGCCCTCTCATTCAGCTGGAAAAAACTACAAGTATACGCTTTCCCCCCTTTACCTCTCCTTCCAAAGGTACTCAAAGCCAGGCAGGAAGAGCCATAAATGATCCTGATTGCACCAGACTGGCCAAGCCAGCACTGGTACCCAATCTTAAAGAACTTGACACAAGAACCACCCGGGATTTTGCCTCAAATCCCACAGTTGCTGACACAGCACAACAATCAGATACATCACAGACAGCTAAAGACATTAAATCTAGCTGCATGGAAAATTCCTTAGTCAAGCAAGCAATGCCTCTCTCCAAAGCTGTTATGGATGTCATTCTGGAGGCCAGAAGGCCTAGCACCAGGAAAGCATACTCGGACAAATGGAAGAGATTCTGTGCCTGGAACCAAGCACACAGCCTTGACCCTCTAGTCCCAAACATTCCTCAGATACTGCAATACTTAACTGAGATGCTGGACAAGGGCCTCTCTTTTTCATCCATCAAGATCCACGCCTCCGCTATCTCAGCTCATTACAACACGGATCCACCAATTTTTTCTAATCCTTTGCTCAAACAGTACCTCAGAGGGGCTAAAAACATAAGACCACCCCGTAGAGCAGATACACCAACTTAGGATCTCAACTTTGTTTTGGAAAAATTAACTTTACCTCCTTTTGAGCCAGCTAACACAGTAGAATTAAAATGCATCTCTTGGAAAACTGCTCTGCTACTGGCAATAACATCAGCACGAAGAGTTTCAGAATTACAGGCACTAATGGCAGTGGAACCTTTCCTCATCTTCCACCAGGACAGGGTGTCTTTAAGAACTAACCCTACGTTTATGCCAAAGGGTGGTATCAAGTGTGGCTCTAAACCAAACTATTCATTTGCCCACCTTTTATCCAAAACCACATAACAAAGGGGAGAGACTACTACATTCTTTGGACATTCACAGACAGTTACGCTTCTACTTGGACAAACCCAAAGCTTTCAGAAAATCTGAGCAACTATTGGTAGCATACGCTGCAGGAGCACAGGGAATAGCCATTTCAAAGCAGACTATTTCAAAATGGATAGGACACTGTATACGTTTCCCACCATGGGAAACCTGTACCTAGCAGCATTAGATCTCTCCACCAGGGCAACAGCCACTTCAACTGCCTACCTCAGACGAGTACCTACCAAGGATATTTTGGAAGCAGCAACATGGAGTTCTGTGCATACCTTCACCAAACATTACCATTTGCCTTTATACTCCAAATCCAGAGCTGGCTTCGCCACTGCTGTACTGCAGAGCCTTATAGCCACCCCTAATGCCTTATAGATCCAGCCTCCCTACCTCAGCTTTGGGATTCCACCCAAGTGTAAACTGCAGCAGTGTAACACGATGAACATAGTACAGTTTTGTACCTACCATAAATGTACATGTTCGAGTGTAAACACTGCTGCAGTCCAGGTTACCCTCCCTCCTTCCCCTCTTACTTTCTGGTACTTACCTGGGCCGTCTACCCTTTATTACCAGTGGGGAGTATTTGTTGGTAACTAAAAATGGTGGTTTGCTTTTTTTTTTGTATATTTTACTAGCAATTTGAATTGCCTACCTATTTGGGGGCACCTGACAATCTGGGGCAAGAAAAACTGAAGGAAATGGTGTCTGCTGCATCTTATATACCCCTATATACATCAGGGAGGAGGCTACAGCAACTGATGCCGGACCAAGACTTTGGAACTCTGGCCGACTGCGGGACCGCCTGACGGCAGGATAACCCAAGTGTAATGACTGCAGCAGTGTTTACACTCGAACATCTACATTTATGGTAGGTACAAAACTGTACTTTTTGCTGTTGGCCGTCATTTTTATTCTCAAGGCATTTTCTCCAATACCATGTCCCAGCTTAAGCTTGTTTCTCAAGCCTGTTTTTAGTTAGAGGGATTATTTTCTTTGGATATTTACACAAGCTTGTTTAAATTGGCAATCTCTGTAAATTTTGAGTTTTTCCCTGTTTTTTCCTTTCATTGTAAGAAATACGGCTAGCTGGTTTAAATTAAAGGGCTGCTTTTGCACGTTTAAATTAGAGGGCCTTTTCCTTTTACAGTTGGTGTGTTATATAATTAAAAAAAAACAAAAACAAAAAAAAACTTGTTTGATATATACATATTTTGTTGTGCTTCTTTGTTGTTGGCTATTGTCTACTGAGATGTCCAAGCAGTCTAAGGATGTTAAACCCTTAGGGTTTAAAAAATGCATTGTGCAGCCAAAAAATGTCCGCTACAGACATATACAGTATGGATGTACTGCCTTGGAGCGGTACACCTTTAGGAGTCGTGCCGTATGCCACTCCTTCAGTCATAGAGTATTGTTAGGAAGAATAAATTGATTCTTAGAGGATTGAAGACCCCTTTTTCAGAAGCCATTGTAGGTCAGGGTCCTTCAAAATCGAGCCATACACCCTCTTCTAAATCTGATAATTTGGGAAAAAGGTCATCTTCAGAGGCACAGTTGGAGCCAGCAAAAAAATTGCAAAAATTTAATCTTCGGACCCGAAGACCGTCTGGCCCGAGAAGCCTTCCACCCCGGCTCCTTCAGTTACAGAGCCACTGGGTTTTCAGTTACAGAGCCGATCCCCGAAATTAGAACTGGTTTCTTCATCCTTAAGATCCCCCTTACTACAAGTCTCCAGATCTCTTGCTCCCTCCTCTCAATCCTCCAGGAGCCTCTCTGATGATTATGTGGATTGCATGGTGTGGAGGCTATTGAAGTCACCGTTGCTTGCCAAATTGTTGTCTGATCTGACCCAGAGGGCTTCGGAACAGAACAAGCCTACCCTTTCACCATCGATTCCTTCTCCAATCCAATCCCAAACTTTGGAGCCAGAATGTCTAGAACTGGTCATAGTGGAACTATCAGAGTCTAGACATATCCCAGGTTCTTTGGGCCCAACTACTGCTCCGACATCCTGGGGTCTGTCTGAACCTGAGTCTAGGAGCCAGCGCTCTCTGGCCAGGTCCAAGGAGGAGTCTGATCGGACAGTTGTCTGATCTGAACCATCCTCTCTGGGCTTCAGTGTGGGTGAGCTCGTCTCCATCGGCCTCGAAGTTAACCCCCCCCTGTATGACTCTGCGGAGCCCTTTAAATCTTCTTTTAACGCCCCCTGCGATGGCTCATCCTTGTTTGGGCCAGAAGTCTGACACACTAACCAGGTGTGAATAAGAAGGAAAAGCTCTCTCTGCCATAGGAGTCCATTTTTCCCTACCTTCTAGACCATTTCCAAAAGCTCAAAAGGGAGGAAAAATGTGGTTCTGAAAATCCCAGAGAGCTTTTGAGGACACGTGGTGATTCTTCCCTCAGGGGCAGAGGGGGAAGCAGAAATGGAAGACACCGGCCACACGGCAGAGGGGAGTCCACAAAATCAGGGCGACAGTGAATCTTTCATTGATGATCCCTTTTAGTGCTCCTGAAAGGATGCCTGTCTGTCCATCTCTGGAGGTAGTTGGGGGTCGCTTATATTTTTACCCAGAAGCCTGGCTAAAAATAAGAGGAAAGTGGGTACAAAGCATCACATCCTGAGGTTACACCATACCCTTTTCTTCCCCTGTTCCAAACATAAAAAACATCCAGGATGTTCCACCCAGTCAAAGGGAACAGGCAACTCTAGAAATACAAATGTTGCTAGAGAAGATAGTCATCCAGACAGTCCCCGCAAACCAAGTTGGATCTGGAAATTACTTGAGGTTCTTTTTAGTTCCAAAGAAAACAGGGCACTGGCGACCCATTCTGGATATCAGCAAATTAAACAAGTCAGTAAGAAAATCAAAGTTCCAGATGGTAGCTGCAGTCGATACTCCTGTTCCTGGGAAAAGACGATTGGATGCGCTCAGTAGACCTCCAGGATGTTTACTACCTCATAAAAATGGACAGACGATCCAGGAGTCATTTGTGCTTTCGGCTGGGAGCCAGTCACTACCAGTGTTTCCATATCTAGATGACTGGCTCCTAACAGTCACTACCAAGCATCTACTAACAAAAGATAGAGACACCAGCTTGAAGATTTGCTCTCACCTAGGAATCACAGTAAACTACGAAAAACTGCCTTGTTGCCATCTCAGCGTACTGTTTTTATAGGAGCAGGTCTAGATACAATGAAAATGATGGCAAAGCTTCCTTCTGAAAGGGTTCATGTTCTACGAAGTCCAGGTTCTTCTACTGCTTTCCAAGAAAAAAGTACAAGCAAAAACAGTTATGAAAGAACCATGGCAGCAGCAATAAACCCTACTTTTGTTAGCATGTCTGCACCTGAAAATTCTACAGTGGTTACTGTTCACTCAGTGGTCCATGCAGGAACTAGCCATGTCCAACTTAGTTATAATGGAATCCTGCAAGAATGATCTTCATTGGTGGCTTCACTCGTGACACTAGGTTGACCCTTTCATCTTCCACAACCTTTAGCCACAGTGACCATGGATGCTTCCCAGATAGGATGGGGGGGACATTACCTGGGAAGGACAGTCCAAGGCAACTTGGCAGAATCATGAGGCACACTTGCACATTAGTGTCCTAGAGATGAGGGCAGTGCTTCTTGCATTGCAAGCATTCCACTATCTCCTGTTAGGAACTATTGCAATACAGACAGACAAACATGTTAGTTGTGTGGTACATAAACAAGGAGGAACCAGGTCCTACCCCTTTTGTCGAGAGGCACTTGAAAGTATGACAGTGGGCAACCTCCTCCCAATGCTTTCTGATAGCAGTGGCATACTGGGGAAATCCAGCGTGATAGCAGACAAACTCAGCCGAGCGATTCTGATGCCTCGAGTGGTCCCTAAAACAAGTAGCGGCGATGGTTTTTCTCAAATGGGACCAGTCTTGCTGCAACCTTTTTGCCACATCCATGAATGCCAAATGCAGCAGCTATTTCTCCCTAATCTACCCCTCCCTCGGGGGAGTCACCAAGGAATGCACTTATACAAGATTGGCCCTCTGGTCTCCTACGCCTTCCCTCCCTTTCCGTTGATACCCAGAGTTCTTCAGAAAGCCAGCTCATTGGGGAGGAATTTGATACTCATCACCCTATACTGGCCTCATCAAATCTGGTTCCCCTTCCTTTGGCCTCATTTCCAGGAGGAGCCGTGGATTCTGGACCCAGTTCCATACCTTCTGACTCGTACATTAGGGATGCTTCACCCCTCCTGTCAAGCTCTTAAACTGACAACTTGGCTGCTCTGATTCCAAATAGAGCCAGGCTCCCTAATCTTTCCCCATCAGTGAAACATATCTTGATGCTGTCTCATAAGGCTTCAACGAGGAAGTTGTATATGAACAAATGGAAAAGATTTTCTTTGTGGGACTTGAATAACAGTATTGATCCCTTCTTAGTCCCTATAGCTTCTATTCTTGGTTTCTTGGCAAAGCTGTTTAATGAAGAAGCAGCTGCAGCTACTATTTGAGTTCAGTTAGCAACGATATCTAATTTCCATATAGGTGAATCTGGGCCAAATGTGATGTCCCACAGACTTTGCAAATCGTTTCTTAAGGGCACTATTTTACTAAGACCACCCATTAAAGCCCCTCCAGCACCAGAGGACTTGAACTTTGTATTATCCTGTTTGAGTCTCCTTTTGAACCTGCTTCATCCTGTGATCTAAAGTTTTTGACATGGGAAGACAATTCTTTTGATAGCCATCACTTCAGGTAAACGAGTTTCAGAGCTACAAGCACGGTCTATAAAGCCCCCCACATGCTTTTCCACAAAGACAGAGTATCCCTATGAACTAACTCATACTTTCTAACCAAGGTATGCCCAGAATCTAATTTGAACCAATCCGTAGAACCAAATGTTCTTCATGTTTCACTGTTGCAGTCATCGTTTGTGGGTTATCCCTGCTGGGTAGCCCTCGGCCAGCCCGAATACCATAGTAAAGGATTTCCCTCCTGCATCGGGTGACCGAGGGTGATGTCAGGTCGTCAGGGCTATAAAACAAGGCAGCCGATGCCATTACATCAGTCTTTCTTGCCGTGAAGCCCAAAGCAGAAGCAGTTCATAAGTGCATCGGTTGGCCGTTGCCAGAGTGAGGGAGTAACCATCTAAAGCTAAGTACCCTGTTGGGGAACCTTTTTTGCTTTTATCTGATGTCAGAGAAAGTCAGTAATTGTCAGTTGTGGAAAACGGATCCCACACCGAGACTTCCATGCCCTATGCGTCACCTGCCAAGGTCCAGACCATGACGTCCCTGGATGTCTGTTCTGTACTCTGTTAATGCTAGAACTATTAGGAGAACAGCTGAAATTGTAGCTAGACACTTCAGCGAGACTGTTTCTCACCACAAAATGACATCTTTCAGTCAGGCGGCTGTTGAATTGCTTAGAAAAAAGAAAAATAAGGAAAAGGACAAGGGGAAAAGGAAAGGGGCAATCACAGGCCTCAGAAGGTTAGGCCCTCTGATGACTGGTCTGAAGTCAGCTAGCCTTCCACTCATTACAGTTCCTGAACTCGGGCACCTTTGCAGCCATTGACTCCACCTGAGGAACCATTGCAGGCCTCCACTGAGACCCGTTTGGAGTCCGGTACGCCGTCGGGTCCATCTTCTCTTGCCGGTATGTTGGCCTTTAGTCATGTGGTTAGGTCTGGAGCTGCTTCGAAGGCACCAGCTTCCATAGAGACAGTACCAACAACAGACGCCAGGCAGAGACTGACGACCATGCCGCCGGTTAAACTAACCTTATATAAGGCCATTGAATCCATCAGGCCCAAAACTGACTACCTCTAAAAAGACCCTTTCCCAGGGACCCAGCCACCGACTTCTTCCATCCAGCCTGCCACAGTCGCAGCAGCTGCTCAGAATGGCAGAAGATTTATTCACTCAGATCAGAGGAAGCCAGTATACCCAAGCCACTGCAGCTAAAAGGAAGAGGGACACTTCTGCTCTTCCTGACCAGGCGTCAAAAGGGTCCGAACTAGAAGAGTCGGATACTGAAGACCAGCCTTTTGCAGCATGACTCTGATGCTGACCACCCTTGAAAATTACCAGTGGGTACAGATTCTGTTTCAAAGAAAACCCCAGATATTCAGACTTCCCAGATGTACCAGCAAATCAGAGGCAGAAGCAATCCATCAGATCCAAAAGCTTTATGCCCAAGGCACTGTGAACCCTGTACCAATGTAACAGGCTGGAAAAGGATTTTATTCCAGACTGTTCTTGGTACCCAGAAAGGAGGGCACCTTGCTCCCTATTCTAGACCTATCCACTCTGAATCTTTCCCTCCTGGTCCCAAAATTCAAAATGCCGACCCTGCACAAGCTTTTGCCAATGCTGATACCACATGCTTCGCTTGTGACCCGAGATCTGAAGGATGCCTACCTCCATATCCCCATAAGGAAGTCCTGCAGAAGTTTTGTGTGCTTCAGATAAGGGTCACAACAATTTTGGTTCTCTGATCTGCCCTTTGATTTATCAACTGCCGCTAGAGTCTTTACCAAGTCCCTGGCTCCTGTCATTGCCTTTTTGCAGACAGAAGGGCATTCATATTTGCCCTACCTGGATGACTGCCTCATCCAGGCAGACACCAAGGAAAGACTCCTGCAAGACCTCACCTTTGTTCATACTCTCCTAAACCTCCCTGGGATTCACCATCAACTGAGAAAAGTCCCAATTTCACCCCACAAAAAGGCTAACCTTCCGGAGAGCTCTACTGGACACATCAACGCAAACAGCCCTTCCACCCTCCGGAGTAGCAGAGCTTTCTCCCCTCTTATTTTGCACATCTGGCCTGCAGGACCCACCTCACAGCAAGGAAATTCCTGCAAGCGTTGGGGTAGATGGTCTCCTGCATCCTGTTGGTACACTTAGCCAGACTGCACATAAGGAAACTACAGTGGTAGCTCGGGAGCCTCTGGTGCCAACACTGTCCCTGGAACACCAGCTGCCCTTGATTCCTTGCCTAAAGAAGGAGCTTTTATGGTGGGCAGAGGTGTGTACCCTGAACAAGGGTCTGCCCTTCATCACTCTCCCACAGGGCCAGACCATCACCACAGATGCTTCAGACAGCCATGGGGGGGGGGGGTTGGGGCACACCAAGGAAGTATGTGCACTCAGGGCATTTGGGGACAGGAGGTTCAGGGACTACATATGAACCTAAAATAATTGCTGACTGTGCACAGGGCAATCCTAGCTTTCAAAGAACACCTGAGACCAGGAGTGCTCAAGACAGACAACACAATAGTAATGTGGTACATCTACAAGCAGGGGGGGCACTCACTCCTACCCCCTGTGTTGCTTAACTATGCAAATCTGGCAGCCAGCCTCAAATCTGGGACTGCATCTGATAGCTCAGTATATCCCAGGGAAACGGTACACCCTGGCAGATCATTTAAGCAGAAGCCTCCTAGATCCCCAACGAGTGGCAGCTGCACAGGGGGATCTTTCTCAACATCAGCCAAAACTAGGGGAACCTAGCCATAAACCTTTTCCCAACCTTAGAAAACCACCAGCTAACAAAGTCCTGCTCCAGAGTTCCATCCAGAAGCCTGGAGTTTGGACACCCTCTCCTTCCACTCAGGCAATCTGTTTGTGTACGCATTCCCACCCTTGCCCCTGCTTCCCAGGGTACTTCTCAAGATAAGGGAGGAAGGACCAAAGGCTATTTTCATTGTTCCAGACTGGTCCAGACAGCACTGGTACCCCTTGCTCCTCAGTCTGTCCAAACATCCTCCCATGAACCTGCCTCTCGCAGCAAACCTGCTAACTCAGGAGAAAGGGATGTTATTGCATCCAAACCTCCCCATACTCAAACTGTCCACATGGCTGATACCCCAAAGACAGATGACACTACAGCCTTCAGCAGGCAGGTTTTAAATATTAAGGAGGCCAGAAGGCCCAGCACCAGAAAATCATACTCCGTCAAATGAAAAAGATTTATTATCTGGTGCCTGAGCAAGATTGCCAACAACAGCCATGCCACTCTGCCATTGGTTCTGGACTACCTGGCAGAGCTCCTAAAAAAAGGTATTGTCATACTCCTCCATCAAGACACATGCCTCGGCTATCTCTACCTGTATGCAGTTGGATCAGCTCATAATTTCTCAACACTTGTTAAAACAGTTCCTTATGGGTGTTTTCTACATCAGACCACATAGAAGGCCACCTGCTCCAGCGTGGGATCTAAACTTTGTCTTCAAAAAATTGACTGCCTCCTTTTGAGCCAGCTTCTTCAGCAGACCTCTGAAGTACCTTTCTTAGAAAACTGAACCCCTCATCATTTTCTATGCTGACAAGGGTCTCTCTTAGGACCAACCCCTCCTTTATGCCTAAAGTGGTCTCTGATGTTACTCTCAACCAGGTCATCCATCTCCCTACATTCTTTCCCAACCCCCATAATAAAGGGGAAAGAATTTTGCTTACCCTAGATGTGCACAGACAATTGAAATATTACCTGGATAGGACCAGGTCAGTCAGGAAATCTGACCAGCCTACTAGTCTCTCTTGCTCCTGGGGCAGAGGGAAAGCCCATTTCCAAGCAGACCATTTCTAACTGGATCTCTCATTGCATCCATTTCTGCTGTTTCTTCCTTGGAACGAGTCCTCCCAAATCCATCAGATCACATTCCACTATGCCAGCATCTACTTCCACTGCCTTTTTGAGAGGGGTTCCAACCAAGGATATTTTGGAACATGCTACCTGGACATCCATCCACACATTCACCAAGCACTACCAGCTGGCTACCTTCTCCAAAACCAGGGCAGGCTTTGCTTCTGCAGTCCTGCAGGACACGCTGGCATCCCTTTAATATGCTGCTTGCTCTAAGCCCCTCTTGTCCTTCCTCCACCCTGATGTTCATCATGCATACAGCTGCAGTCATAACAGATGGGTTTTCCTGTCGTCAGGCGTATCCTCGGTCGGCCGAATTCCAAAGTCTAGGTCCGGTGTCGGTTGTCGTCGCCTCCTCCCTGACGTCAGTGCAACAGGGGTATAAAAGATCCAGCTGACGCCATTTTCTTCAGTCTTTCTTGCCGCGCGGTGCCCGAAGCAGAAGCAGTTCGCAAGTGCCGGTCAGCCAGCTCCTGAGATTACGAATATTTTTCAACCGAAGTCTTCTTGAAAGCGAAGTACCCAGTTGGGGAAACTTTTCTTGCCTCAGACCGATGTCAGACAAAGTTAATTGCATTTCTTGTGGGAAGCAAATACCGCATAAGGATTTTCATTCCCTCTGCATTCCTTGCCTAGGCCCAGACCACGACGTCTCAGCCTGTCGTTTTTGTGCTACATTCAACAGACGCACTATTAAGCATCGGGCGGAGTTCGCCCAATGCTATTTTGGCAAAAAGTTTAATTACATTATGTCGTCAGATACTCCGACTCCAGTTATAAGTAAAAGGCGCAAAGATAAGGACCGACATACGAGGTCCGCAACTTCTACTGACACCACGCAAAAACCGACTACAGGTGCTCCGGTTCTCAGTGAGGCGCCTACGCAGCCCCTGACTACCGACTACACTTCATTGGCGGTGTCTTCTGTGCCCGAGGTCGCAGGCTGTTTGGCCCACACCCCGACTACCGATACCGAAGCCACTATTGGCGGTGAAACTCAGAGTTTAGATAGACCTGCCACCTCTCAAGGTGTCTACAGGCCTTCCTCTTCGTTTTCCATCAAGGCTTTCACTAAGTCTAAATCAGCCATGCATACTAAAAAACAAGCTCCACAGGGCCCTTCTCAAGGCCCCATGCCTGAAAAGCAGATACTCAAAATGGCTGAGGATTTGATTACTCTTATTAGGGGTTCTCAACCCCCCCCCCCCGGACAAAAGACCCAGAGTGGAGGAAGAATCCCCCTCCTCGGACCAGACCTCCATTATTTCAGAACATTCTGAAGACCAGGAACATTCTTACTCCCCTTTTGAAGATTCTGATGCAGAGGAGTCCATTCCCTCTGTCCCCCCCCCCCCGAGGATTACTCTTTTGGGGAAACCTTACATACCTTGAGGGAACACTTCCACTGGGAAGGCCAAGAGTACTCAGACTCCAAGAAAAGGCTTAGGGATTTCCTCTTGCTCCCTCAGCACAGGCCTCTGGCTATACCTCCTGTCTTAGACATTCTAGATGACGTGTATTCAGAGGTCTGCCTTAACCCAGAATGTGATAGTGTTCAATCTCGCCGTTTGTTCTTACACATGGGTTCGGAGCCGATCCTCGGCTCCGTGCCGGCCGCTTGCAAGCTCTGCATCGAGAAGAAGCTCGAGACAATCTAATACCCACAATCCCCCTCTGCCTTTACCTCAGATCTAGTTTGCCGCTGCTGCGTTCGCATCGCTGGGAGCTAGCTCGAGCATCTTAAGTTAAGATTTAACTTATTTTGTTATATTTTATTGGATATTTTTGTTCTCTTTGATAACAGAAAGGATTACTTGATATACTGAGTGTGTTTGAGTAGGTTAAATTCTCGGTACCGTTAATTTTATTAATCGGTTAGAGTTTTTCGGGGCCTACCAACCCTTCTTAAATTTGAACCGGACTCGACATTTAAATCTGATTTGACACTATTTTATCGGATTTGACTATTATACTGGACTTGTCTTTTACTTGTAAAATGTCTGATAAGGTAAAATCAGGTTTTAAGCGTTGTCAGTGTGGCCAAAAAATGTCAGTGACTGACAACCATAGTTCCTGCGTCTACTGTCTTGGCCCTCTCCACTTACAAGAGGACTGTTCTATCTGTCACTCTTTTAGTGGGAGGGTCATGACAGATAGGCGCAGGAAACTCATGGACAGAGGTTTATTAAAACCTTCTTTTCAGGAGGCTCTGGATGCTTCTGACCAGGCATCGAAATCCTCGAAGGAATCGAAGACGTCGGAGCCCAAGTCATCGGCTCCGAGCTCTTCAGCAAAAGTTAGATCACCAGTTCCACAGACTTCGGGGCCGAGTGTTCAACTGATGTCGGTTCCTGAGCCTCGAGTCTTGGAACCGGTGAGGGAGCTCCCTCCTTCGACCTTATTGAGGTCGGCTCCGTCTTCGGTTCCTTCGACCCGTTCTTCTTCCAAACTCTCCGATGTCGATGTGGATCGTGTGGTGCAGAAGTTATTGGAGCATTCGGCCCTGTCCAAACTTATTTCAGTTTCCACCCAGTTGGTGTCGAAACTTGAAGGCCTCCCAGTGTCTCCATCCATTCCTCCTCCGAGACCTGTTCAGTCTTTGGAGCCGGAAGAGGTTGATCTTCTGATTGTGGAGCCCTCGGGTCCAGAACCGTCCTTTTCTGTCTGTTCCTCTCACCTCGACTCCGTCGACCCGATACCGAGTCTCGGAGCCGACGATCCGTCCTTGGTTCCGGGCCGAGTCGAACTGACGCTTCGGTTCCGACTCTTCCCTCGGGGCCTCGGCGGATCGATTCGGCTCCGTCCTCGGGTCGATGCCTTCGTGCCTGTTTCGGGATTCTTCCCATTTCTTCGAACCGGAGATTCTTCGATGCGGGACCCGGGGCGTTCGACCTAATGAGGAAGGTGTTGTCTACCCAGACAACCACATCAGTGGAAGCAACCTCTCCTCCCCATAAAGGGCCGTTATCCTCCTCTGCACCCACGGCCACATCCAAGCGTCGAGCACCATTGTCTCAGCCACCCCTGGAGGGTGCCCCCTCTTCCTCGGAGGCTTCTTCGGATGCTCCCCACGAAGAAGCCCCTAGGAAAAGATTGTGTAAGAGGAGACACTTGGATTCTCCACAAGAATCCTTGACATCTGATACTGACTTAGATGAGTCAGAAGGGTCCCCTAAGTCACCTTCAGAAGATGTCTCTTTTTCGGACATATTGGAGATCCTGAAACAGAGAGGTGACTGGCAGTCCCTTCCCCCTTCTGAGGATGAGTCAGTTTTGCTGAAGGCATTTGGTGCTCGCCCTTCCTCCTCCTGGGTCACTCCGCCCTTCGACGAATTAATGGAACTAATTGCTTGAAGGGCGCGGGAGGCTCCTGACACAGTGGAACCAGTCCCAAGGAAACCCAATAAATACATCACGGCACCTCAGGACAAGACTTACTTAACAAAAGGAGTTCCAGTGGACGCTATGGTGGTGGCAGCGGCCACGAAAAAGGAGATGTCGGAATCTTCCTCATCTGTCCATCCCCCTAATAAAGATTCTAGGACTATGGATAGGTACGGGAAGCGCATTTTTAGTTCAGCGGCTTTTTCCATGCGATCCCTGAACTATTTGACCCATTTTACACGTCTACAGAGGGATCTAGTCAAAGAGTTGGGAGATACCCTCCAGGGTACTACAGATGCGGCTGTCTCAGAGAAAGTGACAGCGCAACTTAATACCCTTACATCCATTGTGAACTCGTCCATGAGGCTGATTTCACGCAGCGAAGGTTCGAGTAGGGCAGCAGCTTCAGCGATTGCTCTTCGCAGACAATCCTGGATGCGCTTATGTTCATTTGGAAGCCTTCAAGTCTTCCTTTACTAACGCCCCATTTGACGGTGCCACTCTTTGGCCCCAAAGTAAAGGAGACCCTTACCCGGTGTGAACAGGAGGGAAAGACTCTGTCTACTGTCGGAGTCCGTTTTCCACCCCAACCAGACCGTACCCCAAAGGGCAACGTGGTGGAAAATGTGGTTTCAAAACCCCAAGGATCTTTCCCAGGCACACAGGGTGATGCCCCTCTAGAGGCAGAGGAGGGGCAGAGGTGGAAGACGCCGCCTGGCGGCAGAGGGGTCCGCAGCATCAAGGTGACAGGGATACACTCCCTGGTAAACCTTTCCAGCACTCCTGAGAGGAGGCCCGACTGTCCTGCTCTGGAGGCAGTCGCGGGTCGCTTAGCCTTATACCCTCAGGCCTTGCAAAATATAAATACAGACAAGTGGGTAAAAAGCGTGGTTACCAGAGGTTACAACATACCCTTTCTATCCCATCCCATCCCAAAGAAAAGACTCCCAGATGTACCGCCCCATCTGCGAGAGCCAGCAGCTATAGAAATTTCAAAGCTGCTAGAAAAAAAGAGTCATCCAACCAGTCCCAGCGGACCAGCAAGGATTCGGGACTTACTCAAGGTTCTTTTTAGTTCCGAAGAAAACAGGGGACTGGAGGCCCATCCTGGACCTAAGCTACCTCAATACCTTCGTCAAGAAAGAAAAGTTCCGAATGGTCACGCTTCAATCGATCCTTCCATTCTTACAGAAGGATGACTGGATGTGCTCAATAGATCTAGAGGATGCATACTACCACATCAAAATGGCCAGGGCATCCAGAGATCATTTGCGCTTCCGGCTGGGGGCCAGCCACTTTCAATTTCGAGCCCTGCCCTTTGGTCTGACCTCAGCCCCCAGGGTCTTCACCAAATGCATGGCAGTGGTAGCGTCTCACTTGAGACGCCAAGGATTCCAGGTGTTTCCGTATCTGGACGACTGGCTCCTTTCTGCCACTACCCAGCGTCAACTATTACAGGCCAGAAACTATACTCTTCAACTGTGTGTTCACCTAGGAATTTCCGTAAACTTCGGAAAATCCTTACTTCAGCCATCACAAAGTATCTTGTTCATAGGAGCAGAATTAAACACACGTCAGTTAATTCTAAGACTTCCTCCAGAAAGGATGCTATCACTTCAGACTCACATACGTCTTCTACTCTTGTCAAGGAAATCTCCAGCAAAACTGGTACTGAAGGTTTTGGGACTCATGTCAGCCTCTCTTATTGCAATACCCTTGGGAAGACTGCACATGAGAGTCCTACAATGGCTACTGTTTGCACAATGGTCGTTCCAACAACTACCTCTAACACACGAGATTCTTATAACGAAAACATGCAAAACACATCTAAACTGGTGGCTTCAAATGTGCAACCTTTCCAAGGGGAGACCATTTGTCCTACCCACGCCTACAGTTACGGTGACCATGGACGCTTCCCTGATAGGGTGGGGGGCATCTTTCAGGGACAGACAGTCCAAGGCGAATGGACCAATTTGGAGTACAATCTGCACATCAATGTTCTAGAGTTGAGGGCAGTGTTTCTAGCGTTGCAACACTTTGCTCCCCTTCTTCCTCTGGGAACTATTGCAGTTCAGACGGACAACGGGGAACCAAGTCCTATCAGCTATGCAGAGAGGCCATGAGAATCTGGCAGTGGGCGGAGTCCACGGGTCGCTTTCTAATAGCAACGCACATCCCGGGGTCATCCAACGTCATAGCCGACAGGCTGAGCAGAGCAATTCTGTTACCGCACGAGTGGTCCCTAAAACAGTCAGTGGCGAAAAGGATTTTTCGCACGTGGGGCCAGCCTTCCTGCGATCTGTTTGCGTCTCCAATGAACGCCAAATGCAGGAGCTACTTTGCCCTATTACCCTCCAGGGAAGTCCCCAGGGACGCACTGATTCACGATTGGCCCCCGGGACTCCTGTACGCATTTCCTCCATTTCCCCTGATATCAAAGTTTCTCCAGAAAGCCAGAAACCTACACAGGACAATAATCCTCATTGCCCCATTCTGGCCTCGTCAAATTTGGTTTCCCTTCCTGAAGACACACTGCATTCGGGGACCCTGGATTCTGGACCCAGAGCCAGATCTATTGACTCACTCCTCAGGGGCTCCCCATCCCGCGCTCCTGTCCCTTCATCTAGCAGCTTGGTTGCTCCAATTCCCAACTTAGCCAGGTCTGATCTTCTTTCGCCAGCAGTTCGGAATATATTGGTGGCTTCTCATAAAGCTTCCACTGCTAAAACATATTCTAGTAAATGGAAGCGATTTGTATTCTGGGCTAATACACAGCAAGTGGATCCTTTTATAGCTCCTTTGAATAAAATATTAGAGTTTTTAACGGACTTATTCCATCAGGGTGCTTCTCCTGCTACACTAAGGGTTCAATTGGCTGCCATTTCAAATTTCCATGTGGAAGAATGTGGGGCTCCTGTTATGGTCCACAGACTTTGTAAAGCCTTTTTAAAAGGGGTTTTTCATATTAGACCACCAGTCAGATCTCCTACGTCACCTTGGAGTCTAAACTTGTTATCTAAATTAATGTTGCCCCCCTTTGAACCAGCCTCCTCTTGCCCATTAAAATTTTTGTCCTGGAAGACTCTCTTTTTGGTAGCCATTACATCCGCTAGGCGAGTATCTGAACTTCAGGCTCTCTCCATCAAGCACCCTTATTTGATCTTTCACTCTGACAGAGTTTCTCTTCGAACTAATTCATCCTTCCTCCCTAAAGTGTGTTCTATTAAAAATATTAATCAGTCCATTGAATTGCCCACCTTCTTCAAGAATCACTCCAACAAAATGGAGTATATGTTGCACAAATTAGATGTTCACAGACAACTAAGGTTTTACTTGGATAGAACAAAAGATCACAGAAAAACTGATCAACTTTTTGTGGCCTTTGCTGATAGCAGGAAAGGACTAGCGGTTACCAAAAGAACTCTTTCTAAGTGGTTAACGGATTGTATAATCTATGTCTATGATTCCTCAAATCAAACTCTCTTACACAAACCCAAAGGACATTCCACAAGGTCAGTGTCTACATCTCTGGCTCATGCAGCCCGCCTACCACTAGACGCTATTTGTGCGGCTGCTACTTGGTCTAAGCCACATACATTCATTTCTCATTATAAGGTAGACAAGGTTTCTAGGGACAGGGCAACCTTTGGTTCCACTGTGCTCAAGAACGTCCTTCCGTGAGTTCCTCAGGAACAAGGAGCTAGGGACGCTACCCATGTAAGAACAAACGGCGAGATTGAACACTATCACATATAGAAGTTATGTCCTTACCATAACGTTCCATGTGGAGTGTTCATCTCGCCTTTGTTCTTACATTCCCACCCTCCCGCCCTTAAGAAGAACGTTCTTTTTTGATGCCTGGCCGGGGGCGTTCTGCTTCTGCTTTGCAGATGTTGTGTACATAGTTGGCATGTATATATATGTCTATGTGTCTGTTTATATATAGTTATATATAGACTCTTAGTTCTGTGCATATGTGATGTAAGCATGAATGTGCTCTCTCTAGAGACTGGTTTGCTTGCAAACTAGATCTGAGGTAAAGGCAGAGGGGGATTGTGGGTATTAGATTGTCTCGAGCTTCTTCTCGATGCAGAGCTTGCAAGCGGCCGGCACGGAGCCGAGGATTGGCTCCGAACCCATGTGTAAGAACAAAGGCGAGATGAACACTCCACATGGAACGTTATGGTAAGGACATAACTTCTATTTCTTTACCTCCAGCTCCAGTCAAGCCTGACAGGTATTACCAGGTTCCTGTCTCACACCAATTCTTATACAAAAGCCATGTGGCTGACCCAGAAACTATATCACAAGGTCCCAAGGGAATTAAGGCCTCCACTGCTAAAATTCCATTACCTTCAGAGAGAGATTCCAGAGCTTTAGAGAGGTGGGGGAAAAAGGTTTACACCTTGGCCACCTTAACCATGAGGGCATTACACTGTCAGTTCCATATGTTAAAGTACTAACAATTTCTGTTATCACAGTTGAGAAACAAAATGTCACAACCTGAACAGCCAGACTTGAAGGAGTTGCAGGATTTGATACATAGTGCAGAACAAGTGGGTAAACATACCTTGCAATGTGGTTTTGATGCTTTAGAGGCCTCATGTAGAGCTGCTGTTACAGGATCAGTCATACGTAGGCATGCCTGGCTCAAAGAGCAAATCTTACCAGATCATGTCAAAGCTAAATTGCTAGATGCCCCTCTGCAAAAAGATGTATTGTTTGGTGTTAAAGCTGAGGAGGTATTAAAGAAAATGGAGGAGAAGGCAAAATCAATGCAAACAGTAAAAGATTTCCTACAGGTACAACCTCCACGTTTCAGTAGAAATTGGCCTTCTAAAAATTGGTCCTTTCCAGCCACGGACAGACCCCAAAGAGGTAGATACAGGCTCGAGGGGCAGAGGGCAATCTCAAGGATCATTTAGAGGCAGACAATGGCAAGCACCCACACAGAGGTGGTGAGGATAGTTCACAGCCATTCAGAAAGCAGAACCAATGACTTTCCCTTTGCATGCCAAGCAAGGCTCAAATGGCAGCACCTTTAGGTGGAAAACTGGCATTATTTTCGAAAAATTGGCATATTGTCACAAAAGACAAATGGATCCTGGACATTATAGACAGAGGCTACAGATTTCACTTTCACACCCTTCCAAAAATGAGAGGCATGCCAAACCTGCCACACAATCAAAGGGCAGAGGCACAGAAACAAATTTCAGATCTCATGGACATGAAAGCTATTCAAGAGGTACCTGTACAAGAACAGGGTCAAGGTTTTTATTCCAGGCTATTCCTGGTACCAAGGAAGGGAAAAGATTGGAGACCTATTTTGGACCTATCCATCCTAAACATTTTTTTTTTTTTTTTTACTCGTGCCAAAATTCAAGATGCTCACATTACAGCAGCTTCTTCCCATGCTGGGCAAGGAGTATTGGCTGGTAACATTGGACCTCAAGGAGGCATACCTGCATGTCCCAATCAGACAAGATTGTAGAAGATACCTCAGATTTCTTGCAGGTTCAACCCATTATCAATTCTCTGCATTGCCCTTTGGCTTATCTACTGCGCCCAGAGTGTTCACGAAATGCCTGGCATCAGTAATCGCCTACTGCAGACTTCAAGGGATACAAATATACTCTTATCTGGACGACTGCCTGATCCAAGCGGACAGCAAGCACATACTTATGAAACATCTGGTGTTTGTAATAATGTTGTTGAATTCTCTGGGATACACAGTCAACAAAAAGAAATCAAGGATAATACCCTCTCAAACAATAATTTTCCTGGGTGCCAGCTTGGATACAAACACCCAGATGGCCTACCTCACGCCAGAGAAACAAGGGCAACTAACTCAATATTTCAGAAAACTGGCAACTTTCACCAGGCTGACTGCAAGGAAAATCCTGCAGGCTCTGGGATTCATGGCATCTTGCATCCTACTAATCCCATGTGCAAAGTTGCATATGAGGAAACTTCAATGGTACCTAAAAAACCTATGGTCTCAACACAGCCACAGTTTGGAAACAATAATACCACTAATTCCATGTCTTCAAAAGGAATTTCTATGGTGGGCTCAAGCATGCCAAAGAAATACAGGTCTCCCATTCTGCAAGCCTCAAGCAAATCAAATAATCACAACAAACGCCTCTGACTACGCCTGGGGGGCACACATGAATGGTGCATTCAGGGCAAATGGTCCCAAAAAGAAAAGCACCTACACATCAATCAGAAGGAAATGCTAGCAGTAATAAATTCTATTATAGCTTTCAAGGACCTACTTCATCCAGGCCAGCTATTGATAAGGACGGACAACACCACAGTAATGTGGTACATAAACATGGAGGTAGCCATTCATACCCCCTATGCATGCAAGCCATGTCTCTTTGGAACATGGCTCTAGAATTACAAATCGAGCTTCAAGCACAGTACCTGCCAGGCAAGGAAAACACGCTGGCAGACAACCTAAGCAGAAATATGACAGATCCACACGAATGGAAGTTGCATCCTCAAGTTTTCACAAGGATAACTCAAGCATGGGGAAGGCCAGACATAGATCTCTTTGCCTCCCACAGAAATGACCAATTGGCAAAATTCTGCTCAAGGACCTTTCATCCACAAGCCTGGAAGGTGGACGCACTCTCCTTCAGTTGGGCAACAATGACAGTTTATGCCTTTCCACCTCTCCCTCTGCTGCCCAAAGTTGTATTAAAAACCAGCGCAGACAGACCAAAGATGATTCTCATTGCTCCAGACTGGCCAAGACAACACTGGTACCCACTCCTGAAAAGCCTGACGCATTCCCCACCATGGATCCTGCCTCTAATGCCTCTTCTACTGACTCAGCACGACTTCAAAACTCTACACAGTCAGCTGAAAACACTCAATCTAGCCACATGGAAGATTCCTTAAATTCACAACAGGCCCTACTCTCCAAGGAGGTGCAGGATGTCATTTTGGAGGCCAGAAGACCTTCTACAAGAAAAGCCTACTATGCAAAATGGAAACTGTTTTGTGCCTGGAATGAGAAAAAGGGTCAGAATCCAGGAATACTAAATTTACCCCAAATATTACAGTACCTAGCTGAGATGCTAAGCAATGGACTTTCATTCTCCTCCATCAAAATCCATGCCTCAGCCATTTCTGCAAAATACAACACTGATCCTCCTTTATTCTCACCCCCTCTTAAGACAGTTCCTCAGAGGGGCTAAGAATATAAAACCCCCAAGGAAACAACCAGTACCTGCTTGGGACCTCAATTTCATACTAGAAAAACTGACCTTGCCTCCTTTTGAGCCAGCTGCTTCAACAGAACTACAATACTTGTCTTGGAAAACAGCCTTCCTCCTGGCAATCACTTCAGCTCGCAGGGTTTCGGAACTACAAGCCCTCATGGCTGTGCAGCCTTTCATCATTTTCCATCAGGACAGAGTTACCTTACGAACCAATCCGTCCTTTATGCCAAAGGTAGTATCCAGGGTAGCCTTGAATCAGGCTATCCACTTACCTACCTTTTACCCTAATCCTCAAAACAAAGGGGAAAGACTGCTACATTCCTTGGACATTCACAGACAGCTGTGTTATTATTTGGACAGAACAAAGCCTTTCAGAAAATCAGAGCAACTCTTTGTGTCCTATGCTGCAGGAGCTCAAGGGAAGCCTATTTCCAAACAGACAATCTCAAAGTGGATAGCCCACTGCATACGCTTTTGTTACTCTTTTCATGGTAAATCTGTACCTGCAGGCATCAGATCTCACTCCACAAGGGCCACAGCTACCTCTGCAGCTTTCCTCTGGGGGTTCCTACCAAAGATATTTTGGAAGCAGCCACTTGGAGTTTCGTACATACCTTCTCCAAGCACTATCACCTACCATTATACTCCAAATCTAGAGCAGGCTTTGCCACTGCAGTCTTGCGGGGCATCCTGGCTCCTCCTAGTTTCACCTAGTGCCTACCACCCCTTTTTTAGCTTTGGGATTCTACCCATCTGTTATGACTGCAGCTGTATGCACGATGAACATAGTACAGTTTTGCACCTACCATAAATGTAGATGTTCGAGTGCTAATACAGCTGCAGTCCAGGTTTCCCTCCCTCCTTCCCCTCTAGGGGTATTCTTTTATGGTGTATTTGCTTGCAACTACTGTTTTTTGATTATATTGCATTGCATTATTACATAATTTTATGTATTGCCTTCCTTCTGGGGGCACCTGACATCTGGGGCAAGAGAAACTGAAGAAAATGGCGTCGGCTGGATCTTTTATACCCCTGTCGCACTGACGTCAGGGAGGAGGCGACGACAACCGACGCCGGACCTAGACTTTGGAATTCGGCCGACCGAGGACCTGCCTGACAGCAGGAAAACCCATCTGTTATGACTGTAGCTGTATTAGCACTCGAACATCTACATTTATGGTAGGTACAAAACTGTACTTTTCTCAGCTTTGGGAATCTTCCCACAAGTGATGTCTGCAAAAGTGAAATGCAAAGAACATAGTACAGCTGTGTATACTTAGCATAAATGCAGATGTTTGAGTGTATTCACTGTTGCAGTCCTGCTTCCCTCCCACCTTCCCCCTTTTTTCCTTTTTCTATGGGTGCTCATTCCTATTGGGAGCAAGAAAAACTGATGCAATGGCATAGTCTGCCTCATTTTATAGCCCTGAATACCTGACATCAGCCTCAGTCACCAGTCAGCCGACGCAGGAGGGAAATCCTTTACTCTGGTATTTGGGCCAGCCGAGGGCTACCCAGCAGGGATGACCCACAAGTGATTACTGCAACAATGAATACACTCGAACATCTACATTTATGGTAAGTGTACACAACTTTACTTTTTTTTCTCCAACTATGGCAACAAGGCAGAATATATGCTGTACCAACTAGATGTACATAGACAATTAACGTTTTTACTTGCATAGGACAAAGGACTTCAGAAAATCTGACCAATTATTTGTATCATTTTCATACTCTAAGAAAGGTGCTGCTGTATCTAAAGTCACACTTTCGAAATGGCTGTCAGATTGTATTACCTCTACCTTCAAATCTCAGAACAAAGATCTCTCCTATAAAGTAAAAGGTCATTCTACAAGAGCCGTAGCAACCTCTTCTGCCATTCTGGCTAGACTACCAATTGACACCATTTGTGCTGCAGCAACTTGGGCAAGGCCTCATACCTTTATCACTCATTACAAAGTGGATTTAGCCTCCAGGAACAGGGCCTCTTTTGGGTCCACTGTTCTGAAGGATATTCTCCCTTGAGTCACCCAAGAAAGTTAGTGCTAAGGGTGCTGTCCCAACCAGTAAAGAATGATTTGGTTTCCAGGGGAAGGGCTTCCTTTGTGCAATGGTTCTGAGGAACATTCCCCGGAGTCCTCCCTGGATAAAGGTAGCTGGGGACTGTGTCCCACATGCGAGTAGGAGATGAAAAATTGACAAAATCAGATAAAGGAGTTAATGTACTCACTGTAACATTCCATCTGCATTGTTGATTTTTTCATCTCTCCTCACAATCCCACCCTCCAACCCCCATCCTTGGATTCCTGTTTGAACGGGGAGATAATTTCTAGGGTTAGATTAAATTTTATTAGACTCCAGAAATCTTCATTTAAGGCTCTTTTTTGTGTTAAATGCTACCTCTTCCTACTATAACTATAGCAAGCAAGATCGGAGGTAATGGGAGAGATGCCTTGTGGGTAAGGGGAAGGCATCAAAGAGCTTTTTGGTTGTTACGGGCTTGCTGATGGAATAGTTGGATCCGAGGGCTCTGATCCAAACCCACATGTGAGGAAAGATGAAAAATCGACAATACGGATGGAATGATATGGTGAGTACATATATTCTTTTTCAAGCAATTTTGTGATTTTATAACAGCAGTATTTAAATTATGTTCTTATTCTGAGCCAACTGCGGGGAGGACATGCAGACTCTACACAGAAGGCACTCCCTGCACTCTAGCCAAGAATCTAAGTTCTCCCGTTCGATTCTCGGCTAGAGTGCAGGGAGTGCCTTCTGTGTGGAGTCTGCATGTCCTCCCTGTGGTTGGGTGGGCGTTCGAAAGACATGCGTAAATGAGCGCGCCTTCGTTGAAGGTTGAATGTCGAGCTGGCACCTCGGCATTCGTGAAAATCTACTGCCAATCATTAGCAGACCAGAGTTCCGTTGTGGTGACCCCTAACCGGGAAAAGCCGAAAGACAAACAACATTATTTTGAGCCTTTGTTCTCTCTTTATTTTTAGGCTTTATTCAGATATCTTGAGGTGAGACTTTGAGGTACTCTAACCTCTTAACCACTGCTGCTAGTGTTCGATCACTTTCACTGTTCATACTCTCGTTCTCTCTCTCTCTCTCTCACACACACACACACACACACACACACACACACACACACACACACGCGCACACACACACACACACACACACACACACACACACACACACACACACACACACACATCTGCTTTTATACACTCTCATGCTCACTATTTTTTCTTCATTATTGCATTCACTAAATGGCAAAACTGCTGCTTGGCAAATGTAAAATAGTGTGATTGATCTCGCTCGGATTGTCATGCACACTTGCACAGATATAAACACAGTTTTAATTTAATTATTTTTATTTTAGACTTGTTAAAAAGCAAAAGCACTGCTTAATGAGCATAAAATAATGGCGACTGTTAGGTTACTTTCAGTCTGAGCTCCATGGCAGCTTAATATGTTGCCGTGAAGTGGCGGACTCGCTTTTCAGCGGGCATTACTTGTAGATATAAACACCCTGCTGGAAAATGCTCATTCTACAGTCAGGGTGCAGATTTACAAGTCGCCCATTCTCTGATATTCCTAGCTTTGGCCTTTCAGGGCTCATCCTCCCTCTCTCTGCTGGCAAGAAAGATCTGAATGGCTTTGCACCAGGACTTGTTTTTTAGTCAGTTCAGCTTGAGCTGTTTGACTGTTTAGGCACCTGGAAGGTGCCCCTGAAGCTTTGGAAGCTGGCGGGCTTTTATATCCTTGGCAGGATATAACACATAGCGAAGGCTATTTGCAGCAGTGATCATTCAAGCATCTACTGCTGTGGTAAGTTCAGCTTACACAGCTGTACATTTTAGCTAGTGTAGACATAAACACTTTATAATCATGCTTTAAAATTGAAATGGGTCTGTATGAAGCTGGGTCTGAAGGGTCTTTGCCACCTTTGGTAACACATCCACCACAGCTTTCTCCCAAGATATTGGTGCTTCCACTCCTTTTAAAGTACTGCTAAACAAATTCTTCCAGGTCTTAATCACTTTCTTCATTCCTAATTTCCAGTCTCCCACAGTAATACTGTGTGTTGTAGACTTTCTTGAAGATTGATTATACATCACTATTTTTCTCAACATCTTCTGTCTTAACTGTTGTTGAGCCTCATCTACCTGTAACCTTGGCATAATTAAGTCTTGCATAAGTATTTCCATTTATATTCTTGATGTCCACAATTCTCTGCTTTGTACAAATTTGCATAAAATTTCCAGAATGTCTCTAAAATGTCCACAGGATCTCTGGCTATTTTTCTTATAAGTACCAACGTTTGGCGACAACACTTAAAACATTCTGTTGCCTCTGTTCTCTTCAGTTGTCATCAAAAATAGTTGCTTATTTTCTTTCTGTATTTGCTCATCCTCTTGTTCTGTGAGAATCCCTTTATTCTGCAACACTTTCTCAGCCCCTGCAAGTAATTTCTATTACTTCATAACTATATCTTTCTCTCATTTCAATCATATTTTTAAACTCCATTTTCATTTTTATCCCTGTCATTAACTTCTGAAGATATTTCTATCTTTCAAAATAATTTTCAAATAATTTCCACTGTCTTCTCTTTTTAACAAGTAAACTGTAGAACCAAGAAGAACAAGTGATACAAAAAGGCACAGGAATCCCAGAAAAAGCTCAAAAAGTCCAGTAGTATAATTTCTTCTTAACGCAAGTTTTTATTAAGAGTAAATCACAGCGTTTTCGCTACTAACAAATAATGTAGCTTCTTCAGAGAACAAACAAACAGTTTGGCGCCAACAATGCAAGATTTAAATACATTAATTAGATAATTAAAAACACGTCACTTCCCCTTTTTTTCATTTCCCAAGAGGTTGACATGGTGAATTATAAAAACATTAAAAACATCAGAAAGTGTCAGTCTGTAAGACTGATAGAATTGTTCATAAAATGGAGTTGCAAAACATTATAACATCCAAATATACACCTATTGATGTTAAACTATTAAGACAAATGGCTTGAAAATTCTATGCCGTGTTGAGATCAACTCAAGGACTCGTCCAGGGGGGAGCCAAAATAGGTTTAAAATAAAAACTAACTTATTATACATGATATTAAAGGGTGTATTAAAAAACAAACATTCAAATCCCTTATGCAGTGTATATCTGTACCATAAAAATTTTTAAAAAGTTTTTAAACTTAGCTGTTAGAAATGCCTATCAAATCTTTATAATGTGAAGAAGTAATATGGGAGAAATTATTTTAGTGTAATGGGAATGCCATAAGTGTACAATAGCGGCAAAATTGTAAAGTTTTTTAGGTGAAACCAGGTGTTAGCAAGTGTGGGATCATGCAATTATCTCAAGTAACTTTTAAGTTTAAGAAGGCAAGAGATACTACAGTTTTCATTTAAACCTGGAAAATGAAATGCGTCTAATTTTATCTGCCATTCAAGTTCCCTGGTTTCTAAAAGTATTGATGTAGGGCCACCTCTGATGTTATGTGGGATGTGATCAATAGCAATAAAGTGAAACTTATGTCCAGTGTGTTGGCCAATGTGTTTGGCCAATGCATTGTCATTTTTGCATTTCTTAATGGCGTACATATGCTGGTAAAACCTTTCTTTAAATTTTCGGTCTGTTTTACCAACATAGTACGCTGAGCAGCTGTCGCAGGTGGCTAAATACACAATGGACTTAGTCTCACAGTTAATTTTATGGTGAATACTGTATCTTTTACCGTTTAACTGGAAAGAGTTTCCTGTCCTTAAACAAATACACCAGTTACAATGTCCACACATGAATGTACCTTTTTGTTTAGAGAGCATGTCAGTATTTTTATGTTTCTCTAACAAAGTTTTTAAATTTTGTCCTCTCCTGTAAACTATAAGGGGCTTGTCGCCTAATTTCTCTAATAGTAAGTTGTTACTGGTGATAAAGTACCAGTTCTTAAACATAATGGAGCGGACTTGATTGGAGTCTGTGCTGTACGTTGTAATAAAGCTAGTTAGAAACTTTTGGGTGTCATTGTTAGTGTGTTCTCTCAGTCTCTCTCTCAACGAGATGAACACAGTTTATTCTAGAAATAGGGGTTATTTTAGAGACTTGTTTCTCTCAGGTAAGATAGATAGTGATACTCACCACTTTATAGACATCACACCACCTAAGACCCCCTATTATCTTTGGAATCCCTAAAATTCACAAAGACCTTTACAATCCGCCTATGAGAGCTCTCGTAGACGGCAGGTCATCCATGACCCACCCCTGCGCTCGTCTAGTTGACAACATCTTGTCCAGATACCTTAAACGAATCCCTGGTATCTGTAAGGGTTCCTGGTCTTTCCTTTCTGACATCAATAAACTCATTTTAGACTCTTCATGTAATTTCCTCACCATAGACGTGGTGGACCTCTACACCTCTATACCACACTTAGAGGCCACAGAATGGATAGCCAGCATCATGACTCATTTAGGAGCCCCCAAAGACGAGATTGACACGGTCACTGAACTCTTGGAGATTATTTTAACATCCAATTTCTTTATCTTTGAAAAGCAATACTTTTTACAAATACAAGGTATTGCAATGGGGTCACCTTGTGGCACATGTGTTGCCAACGCTTTTGTAGCTTATTGGGAGAGACAATTTATACTTGACAACCCAAGTTTTAAACACCAGTTGGCTTACTACACTAGATACCTTGATGATATCTTTATCATATTCAAGGGCTCAGAGAAGGATGCAGTGGATTTGATTGAATACATGAATAACACCACCCAATTTTTCAAGTTTACACATTTCTCTACATTCTCCATTGACTATTTAGATGTTAGACTGGAAAAAAACACAATGGATGGTTCCCTGATTTCTTCAATTCACAGGAAACCAACCTACTGTAACTCATTTCTCCATTTTTCTAGTCAACATCCATTCAAGCAAAAAAGATCAATAGTCAAGGGACAACTTATCAGAGTGGCTAAGATGTGCAGTACTGAAGCTAATTTTAACATAGAATGCCAACTGTTGTTTGACATGTTTAGTAGCCGTGACTACCCTGAGGCACTAATCTACGATTTAAAACAAGAAGTCAAAAACAAGAGACTGGGGGTTTTTATAAACCCCTTTTGGGCAACAATCATGAGGTCCCCATCGCTGTTTCTTCTTCTTTTGAGGTTCCACATTCAACCTCAAGTACCCTCTCGCTGCAAACTAGCAATGACACCCAAAAGTTTCTAACTAGCTTTATTACAACGTACAGCACAGACTCCAATCAAGTCCGCTTCATTATGTTTAAGAACTGGTACTTTATCACCAGTAACAACTTACTATTAGAGAAATTAGGCGACAAGCCCCTTATAGTTTACAGGAGAGGACAAAATTTAAAAACTTTGTTAGAGAAACATAAAAATACTGACATGCTCTCTAAACAAAAAGGTACATTCATGTGTGGACATTATAACTGGTGTATTTGTTTAAGGACAGGAAACTCTTTCCAGTTAAACAGTAAAAGATACAGTATTCACCATAAAATTAACTGTGAGACTAAGTCCATTGTGTATTTAGCCACCTGCGACAGCTGCTCCGCGTACTATGTCGGTAAAACAGACCGAAAATTTAAAGAAAGAATTTACCAGCATATGTACGCCATTAAGAAATGCAAAAATGACAATGCATTGGCCAAACACATTGGCCAACACACTGGACATAAGTTTCACTTTATTGCTATTGATCACATCCCACATAACATCAGAGGTGGCCCTACATCAATACTTTTAGAAACCAGGGAACTTGAATGGCAGATAAAATTAGACGCATTTCATTTTCCAGGTTTAAATGAAAACTGTAATATCTCTTGCCTTCTTAAACATAAAAGTTACTTGAGATAATTGCATGATCTCACACTTGCTAACACCTGGTTTCACCTAAAAAACTTTACAATTTTGCCGCTATTGTACACTTATGGCATTCCCATTACACTAAAATAATTTCTCCCATATTACTTCTTCACATTATAAAGATTTGATAGGCATTTCTAACAGCTAAGTTTAAAAACTTTTTAAAAATTTTTATGGTACAGATATGCACTGCATAAGGGATTTGAATGTTTGTTTTTTAATACACCCTTTAATATCATGTATAATAAGTTAGTTTTTATTTTAAACCTATTTTGGCTCCCCCCTGGATGAGTCCTTGAGTTGATCTCAACACGGCATAGAATTTTCAAGCCATTTGTCTTAATAGTTTAACATCAATAGGTGTGTATTTGGATGTTATAATGTTTTGCAACTCCATTTTTTGAACAATTCTATCAGTCTTACAGACTGACACTTTCTGATGTTTTTAATATTTTTATAATTCACCATGTCAACCTCTTGGGAAATGAAAAAAAGAGGAAGTGACGTGTTTTTAATTATCTAATTAATGTATTTAAATCTTGCATTGTTGGCGCCAAACTGTTTGTTCGCTGAAGAAGCTACAACATTTGTTAGTAGCGAAAACGCTGTGATTTACTCTTAATAAAAACTTGCGTTAAGAAGAAATTATACTACTGGACTTTTTGAGCTTTTTCTGGGATTCCTGTGCCTTTTTGTATTGCTTTTTAACAAGTAGGTAGGAACCCCGCATAGTCTTATTTTTAGTTCATTACCTTGCATTTTGTTTTTATTGGTGCATGATCTGAAGTCGTTACTGGATGTTGATGCTTTCATAATATTTCCTATAGAATCTTCTACATAAGTTGTCTGATGATTCTGTAGTACTTTCTGATAACACCATACATTCCCAGAAGGTATCTGTCTCTAAATACCCTATATACCTGAATAAGATCTCCTCTTAGATATCTATAAAAGACACTGTGCAAGTTCAGGTATTTTAGTCTCTCATAACTTAAATTTTCACATCCATGGATGCCCTTGGTATATTTCCACTGTACTCTTTCCAGTTTACTCATGCTTGTTTTCTTAGAGTTTCCATATTGTTATTCCATACTGAAGTTTGAGTCTAATGTAACTAACATTGACTTCATCATTTTTGATTTCCTAGACTTTATAAATCTTTTTTATACAAACTATAGTTCTGTAACTTTCATTAACCAGTTGGCTGATATGATTAGAAAAACTCATAGCTGAATCTACCCCTATACCAAGGTCCTTTAATGAGTCTACAATTTCAATCGCTGTGTGCTGTATTGAATATTCCCCTTTCAGTTTGTTTCCCAAATCTCATATGCTTAGTTTTTGATGCATTTATCAGCATATTATTCTCCTGTGCCCAAATGGTCAATTTAATCAAGTTATTTTGCAGATGTGCCTTCTCTGTAATGCATGTAATCAGTTTACCCAATTTCAGGTCATCTGCTTATAGACAGTAGAACACCTCAGATGAAAAAGTTAGGTCTGAAAGATATGACCTAAACAAGTAAGGTCCTAGGACAGAGGCCTGTGGGACATCCTGACTGTAACCAAGGATTTCACCTGTCTAGTTGCTGTATACTTGCCATGTCCTATTTCTTAGCCATGCAGCTATCTGTCTCATCAAGAGCACATCGATACCTAGTTGTACTAATTTAGTGATCAGTGTTTTGTGTATTTCCCTGTCAAATGCTGAAGTTAAAGTTATACATATTACATCACAGCACAATTTTTCATTCATAGCTCTGTTATAGTAATGTTGTCCTATTCTCATGTTGCGATATTCATAACTGTAGGGAGGTTGCTATCTGCAGCACTGGACATCCTGCCAGTATACCAAAGTCTTAAGAGCAGGGGTATGTGCGACATTTAATGTCAGAGCCATAAACAGACGGCTGTAAAAGTGACATCTGCACATACCCACTTCAGAACTTTCCTGCTGCAGTGGTCTTCGGATCTGTGATTGCCAGCTTCGGGAAGCAGTTCACTCGTTTGATGGCCGTCTGCTATGGAAAAATACCCTTTGGGTTTTTTGTTATCTATTCCTTAGCTTTTCAGATGTACATGTCAACTAGAAAGGGGAAGTGTACTTGTGGAAGACAAATTCCACACAAGGACCTGGATAAGTGCTTGTTTTGTCTAGAGGAGGCCTACGACCATATGTCTTGCGACATTTGTAAATCATTTGCGCCTAAAACTTTGCAGCCGTCTGGCTGCTCTCAACCTTCATCTCAAGAACCAGAGACTCTGGCATATAGCGTTGGGTATGGAGGGCAGGTTAGGTACTTCCAATGAGCCACCTAGGAAGAAGGCCAAAAAAAGTTAGGCCCAATGCCCATGCTGCACCTCAGGAGTCCAGTGAGACTCTTGAGGCAGATGTTAGCCCAGAGTCCCATCGGACGTCTGTTTCTCCGTTGGAACCGGGAACCGTAATGGAAGTCAGCCCAATGGAAACGCTGACTGTCTGCTGAGGTTGATCAGCCATCAGTACCCGATGGCGAGGGGGAACCATGGCTTTTGGCATTGGAAGGGCCTACTCCTGCTCTGCAATCCTCCCCGACGTCAGCCTGTTAATCGACCCATCCTTCAACTCCTCTGAAGAGAAAACAAAAATTAAAACATACAGAACAGCAATCTGCCCCTGGATGAGACGTTTTCTCCCAAAATCTTTTCAGGGCTTTCCAGGCCCACCAATCATAGGTACCTCCACCTTCTCCTCCTGTTCAGGCCTTGGAGTCTGAGGAAGAATATGCCTCCTCTGAAGACTCCCTGACTTACTGCTGTCAAATTGAAACTCCCAGGAACTTCATTACCCCCGAGGAATATCAGTTCTGAATATCCAGGGGAAGATTTTTTTGTTTTGGACATACTATCTCTCTTATGAGAGAACTCTTCAAATGGCAGGCCTCAGATGTCTCAAACCAAAAAGAGGTATTTTTAATTACTACAGATTGATCAACAATCATCATATGCAGTCCCTCCCTTGCTTCCAGCCTTTCAAGATGCCTTTTTTGGCTACTTCACAGTCCCCTGACTGTTAACCCCTAGCTTCTAAACGCCCAGACAGGGTTCTATAAAGTTCCTCAGGATGCAGAGTACCTGTTCAAGAACCCCCCTGCAGACCCTGCAGTCATAGTCTCCTCTGACAAATCCTGTAGGCAGCTGCCTTCTACCTCTTTATTCCCTACTGACAAGGACAGCAAGTTTATGGATAGGCTAGGGAAGAAGGTCTGTACTTTTTCTACTCTTGGCATCAGAGCCCTTAACTATCAAACCCACATGACCAGGTTTGTTCTAGACACCCTTTCTAAGGTTTAAGCCCTCATACCTGATGTACCAGACTTGCATGCTAAGACCCAGCTTAACTCATAGGTTCATAGGTAGGTACTAGGCTATCTGCCTGAGGGCATCTATAAGCCTAGCCAGAATGTGTTTGCTTTCGCCGCCCCCGTAGATTAGTTCCCTGTGCCTCTGTCCAGCAGAGCCATTAGTTCTCCTGTGCCTCTGTCCAGTAGAGCCACTGCAGTGATCCCCAGGGTAAATTTTCTGTTTCCCATCCTGTTAGCGAGGGGCTCTACCTAATGTAGATTGGAATCCTGTTCCAAAGCATGGGGACAGGAATCTATCCCTCCAGCACATCCTATTTATTGTGGTGAGGTTTAGATCCATAGAGCATGTAGCTCTCGAGGATTTGGTTTATTTTAGGTGGAGCATATCCATCAATTCTGGGTCGGACATGGCCTTGTATGTCAGGCAGAGATCACCTCTGAGTAAGCGGTATGCAACCGCGTACAGCTGGAGTTTCTTCGGTCGGACTGCATAGGACATCTATTTGAGGCCAGTAATCCTCTTGGTGAGCTACTTCTGTGGTCTTTCCAACTGTTCCAGGTGTCTTGTAAGGTACATCCCAAATGGGGCATTGTACTCTGATGGGTCTGATGAGTGATAAGAAGAGGGGCACAATAACCTCTTTTTTGTTCTAGATGTGAACCCTTTTGTGATTAAGGTGGGCCACATAGAAGGATTTTCTAACCACCTTGGTAATATGATTATCAAAGGAGCGATTACTATCTACTTGGGTCCTCAGATCCCTTATTAAATTTTCTGTATTTCTCTCCACTGCCTCACAGATGACTAGGAACTCCATTTAAGTGCAGTTACGAGACTGTGGAGGCCTCTTCCAAATCTGTAGCATCAGGCTCTATATTGTGAAGATATTTCTGGGTTAGTCTACAACCTCTCCCTTTGGATGTACAAACCAAGTTGTTAGGTGCACCACTAGATAAGGCCCTTTTGGGTGACGCATCTGCTGAACTCCTCGAATCCCTGCAAGAAAAGGGAAAGGAGTTGCCAAATTTAAAACATTTACAGGTTTCACCTATCCCTAGGTACTATAGAAACTACCCTCAAAGGACTATCCTCATTAGAAGAGAGTCATCTTATTCTGCTCCCACCACACGCTGAAGGACGTATACAACCTTGAAAACATTCTACTCATAGACCCCCTTCCTCTTGTAATACCCCCTTTCAGAGGCAGCCTGACCAGGACAGAACCTCTCAACTGTGCCTCAAACCCATACCTATCTCCACCCCCCCCCCCATTCCTTTGCCTCACCCTCTCGGCAGAAGATCACCTCAGAAGCCTGGGTCCTCTCCATAATTCAGAAAGGTTATTTTATGACTTGGTGGGCTCTACCCTCTTTCTGGGGGATACCTCAGCCCCTTCAAGCCAGCTCCATCTTTTCTGCTCTATTCTGCATCAACTTCAGGCCCAGGGCACCATAGAAAAGGTCCCACCCCAGCAGTTAAACAAGGGATTTTATTCAATGATGTTTTTGGTTGCAAGAAAATATGGTCCTTGGAGACTAGTTCTGGATTTGTCCTTTACTCTACCTTTATCTCAAGGTCCACACCCTCAGAATGCTCACTTTGCAGCTGCTGTTGCCCCTCATGCCCTACCAGACTTTTATGGTATCCCTGGATCTGTTGGACACCTACCTTCACATTCCTATTCACCCCCATTACAGGAAATTCCTACAAGTTTCAGTAGGTTTCTTGCATTTTCAATTTTCTGCATTAACTTTTGGGCTCTCCACAGCTCCCAGGGTGTTCACAAAGTCTCTAGCACCAGTGATTGTCCAGTGCAGAGCACAGGGCATTCAAATATACCCATATATAGACGACCTATTAATACTTTACTAGGACCTTCACACCCTGCAACATCACCTAAACCTGGTGACCAGAACCCAGGCAGACCTGGGGTTCACTGTGAACCACGAGAAATCCCACCTGACCCCTACAAAAGACCTAGTCTTTCTAGGGTGCAGGATAAGAACTGACAAGATGGCAGCCTTCATCCCCTGCCAAAAGGTAAAAGACCTTGCTGTTTACCTTTGGAAGCTTCTCTCTCTCTCTTCAGACACTTTCAGCCAGGGAATTCCTGAAAGTCATGGGACACACGGCATCCTTGATACCAATGCTTCCTCTGGCAAGGCTGCGTATGAGGAAGATCCAGTGGATGCTAAAGACTCATTGGGACCAACATTCTCATCCTCTGGATATCTCCCTCCCCTTACTGCCATGCTGAAAAAAAGTTGGATTGGTGGATTATAGCCACCAATGTCAACCAGGGCATACCTTTGCAGTTACCTCCATCCTCACAGCAAATCTTCACAGATGCTTCAGACCTGGGTTTGGGGGACAGTTTTACAACACCAGCAGAAACTAAGCAAAGTGCACGGAGAGTGGTCTCCACTCAGGCAAAGGGACCACATCAGCATCAGCGACAAGGGCCCTTTACTTAGCACTACAGATCTTCAAACCAGTCCTCCTACCAAGCACCTTGAAAGTAGTCACAGACAGTATGACAATCGTACTACATACACAAACAAGGGGGACTAGGTCTTACCCTGTTTGCAGCCTAGCCATACAGATTTGGTGTCTAGCCTGAACTCTGCATATCCACCTGCAAGTAGCGTACATTTCAGAGAATGCTATGGCAGACACACTCAGCAGAACTTCTCCACACACACTCAAATGGATGCTTCACAGAGAGGTGTTTCTAGATCTTCTGCACAAGTGGGGTATTCCTCAGCTAGGCCGGTTTGCCTCTTCCCAGAACAGGCAGATGCCTCTGTTTTGTACGAGGGATCCACATCCCCAGGGGTGGAAAGTGTACTACTCCTCTTTTTCTTAGGTGGGGGTGTACCTTTTTGCTCCCTCCCACTTCACACTGATTCAGAAGGTCCTCTTGAAGATTCAGAGGGACAAACCAAAAGTCCTGCTGGTGACTCCCTTCTGGCCAAGACAGCATTGGTTTCCCCTTCACTTTTTAGCCAAGGGCAATCACCAGAAGTTACCCCACCATCTAGACCTACTCACACAAGACAGGTGGTCCCTAATGCACCCTCAAGTGAGCAATCTCAGGCTCACTTTATGGGCAATAGGGTTTTGATCCCCTACAGGCATCTCTGCTTGGAGGATGTACTCAATGTCCTGCAGAGGCCAGGAAGTCCAGTACTAGGATAAATTATGTAGCAAAATGGAAAAGATTTTCCAGGTGGTGTCATAAGAAAAACCAGGACCCTTTACTTATTCCTGTACCGATGGTTCGTTCTTACTTGTGTGAGCTTCTGTATTCAGGATTAACATACTCTTCTGTTGAGGTCCACTTGTCTGCCATTTCTGCTAGTCTTCATCTGGTACCTCCTCTGGCATCCAGATTAGAGGTTAAGTTCTTTTTGAAAGGAGTCCTCCGTATCAGACACCTTCGTAAGCCAATCCTTCTTGAATGGGACCTATATTTTGTCCTGGAAAAACTCACTTTACCTCCATTTGAGCCAGCCCACTCTGCTTCACTGAAGCTTTGTACCTGGAAAACAGTACTGCTGGTGTTCTTCACATCTGCCAGGAGGGTATCAGAAATTCAAGCCCTGATGGCCATCCCTCCTTACCTCATCTTCCATAAAGACAGGGTCTCCCTCAGAACTAACCCTTCCTTCATGCCTTAGGTGGTTAATGAGCTGTCCGTGAATCAGACCATTAACTTTCCTGTCTTCTTCCCTCAACCTCTTAATTCCGCTGAAAGAATTTTACATTCCCTAGATGTCCACAGACATTGTGGACAAGACCAAATTCATTAGATTGTCTGACCAGCGGTTTGTCTCCTTTCACCCAAGGGCTTTGGGGAATCCAGTCTCTAAACAGACCATCTCTTCATGGATATCTAAGGCTGTCTCTGCATGCCACTCGTTTCATGGTAAAGCCCTATCTGAAAGTGTGAGATATCATTCCACTAGGGCAGCTGCCTCCTCAGCTGCTTTCTTCAGGGGGGTAGACCATGCTTTTATCCTAGAAGCTGCTACCTGGTCTTCAGTCCATACCTTTACCAGGCATTACAAACTAGATTTGGCTTCTAGGGCCAGAAGTGGGTTTGCTAGGTCCATTCTACATGGCCTTGTAGACCTGGGACCTCATCCTTCCCCCTAGGGTCATACCTAAAGTTTTGGTAGTCTCCCTACAGTTATGAATACTGCAACATGAGAATAGAAGGACGTAGAATAGTTGTGTAAGAACTTACTATAACCTTAGATGTCCTTCTCTTCCATGTTGCAGTATTCAGTCCCACCCTACTACTCCCTCCTTTCTGTTTAGCCACCTGGGGGGACAGATTTTTATTTCTCAAATTCCTATATAAAACCCCCGCTGCTGACCCAGAAACTATATCTCAGGGTCCCAAAGGGGTCAACACTTCCACTGCAAAAAACCCTGTCCCCTCAGATAGGGATTCTAGGGCACTGGACAGATGGGGGGAAAAGTTTACACTTCTGCTACCTTGTCTGTAAGGGCTTTAAATTGTCAGTTTCATATGCTTAAATATCAGCAATACTTAGTCACTGCTTAAATAGAAAATGTTGACAAATTCTGAATGTTCAGAAAACAAGGAAATGCAGGATTTATTGCATGCAGCTGAACAAGTGGGAAAGCATACTTTGCAATGTGGTTATGATTCACTGGAGGCCTCTTGCAGGGCCGCTGTTACAAGTTCTGTTATTAGAAGGCATGCTTGGTTAAAGGAACAGAATCTACCTGATCATGTTAAAGCAAAATTATTAGATGCTCCATTACAGCATGATACTTTGTTTGGTGCTAAAGCAGAAGAGGTGTTGAAGAAAATGGAGGATAAAGCGAAATCCATGCAGACAGTTAAGGATTTTTTTTACAGGTACAGCCACTCAGATTTAGCAGGAACTGGCCTTCCAAAAACTGGTCCTTTCCAGTGTCAGACAGTCCACAGAGGCAGATACAGACGTCCCAGAGGCAGATCTCAGCCCCAAGGCTCATACAGGCCTAAACAATGGGGTGCTCCCACCTCCAAAAGCAGAGAAGACAAATCACAGCCTTACAGGAAACAGTCCCAATGACTTTCCTCTGCCAGATCCAAGCACTTTTCTTTTACAAGCCCCCTTAGGGGGAAAATAGCACTTTTTTCACCAAATTGGCAAATGATTACCCAAGACAAATAGGTCTTAAACATAGCGTCCCAGGGCTACAGGTTCCATTTTCACACCCTACCAAGGGCAAAAGGTATGCCAGACCTGCCACACAATCAATGGGCAGAGGCACAAAAGCAAATTACAGCCCTCATGGACATGAGGGCCATTCAACAAGTACCACAGCAAGAGCAGGGGCAAGGATTTTACTCAAGACTTTTCTTGGTGCCCAGAAAGGACAAAACCTGGAGACCAATACTGGACCTGTCTATACTAAACACGTTTCTGGAGGTTCCAAAATTCAAGATGTTGACTCTACAGCAGCTACTGCCCATGCTGGGCAAGAAGGCTTGGCTCTCAACTTTGGACCTAAGAGTCATACCTGCATGTCCCAATCAGACAATCTTGCAGAAGATACCTTTGATTCATAGCTGGCTCAATGCACTACCAATTCTCTGTACTGCCCATTGGCTTATCTACTGTGCCCAGGGTCTTCACAAAATGCCTGGCACCAGTAATTGCATTTTGCAGACAGAGGAATTCAGATATATCCCTGCTTGGACGACTGCCTTATTCAAGCAGAGAACAAAGACATTCTTCTAAAGCATCTGGCGTTTGTAAAAAGATTACTAATTTGCCTAGGATACACAGTAAACGAAAAGAAATCAAAATTAGTACCCTCTCAAGAGATAATATTCCTGGGTGCAAGCTTAAATACAACTGCCCAGATGGCTTATCTCACACCAGACAAGCAAAGGCAACTGACTTCTTACTTCAAAAAGTTGGCAACAAAGACCCAGTTATATGCAAGGAAAATCTTGCAGGCCTTGGGCTTCATGGCATCCTGCATTCTACTAATTCCATATGCCAGACTGCATATGAGGAAACTACAATGGTATCTAAAAAGTGTTTGGACTCAGCATTGCCACAGCCTGGAGACAGTAATTACCCTCATTCCCTGCCTGCAACAGGAGTTTGATGGTGGGCACAGGCCTTTCACCACAGCAAAGGTCTGCCATTCACTTTACCCACAGCCAGACAGACACCGACAACAGATGCATCAGATTATGCCTGGGGGGGCCCATATGGCAGGAAAATGTATTCAGGGCACATGGCCTGCAAGCCAGATGCATCTTCATATCAATCAAAAAGAGATGCTAGCTGTTCAGAATGCCCTGACAACTTCCAAGGATCTACTTCATCTAGGACAGCTACTGATAAAGACGGACAATACTACGGTCATGTGGTACATAAGCAGGGAGGCACACATTCCTACCCCCTCTGCAGACAAGCAATGACCTTGTTGGGACACAGCATTGACTTATCAAGTTCACCTGCAAGCACAATTCCTGCCAGGAAAAAAATACTCTGGCAGACGAACTAAGCAGAAACCTCATGGATCCCCACGAGTGGAAACTGGATCCACAAGTCTTCAGCATGATAATGAGGAAATGGGGATGCCCAGACATAGATCTATTTGCCTCCCCTCACAACTGCCAGTTAGAGATTTTGCACAAGGATTTATCACAAACAAGCATGGAGAGTCGACACCCTATCCGTCAGCTGGAAAAACTTAACAGTATATGCCTTTCCTCCACTGCCTCTCCTTCCCAAGGTACTCCTAAAGGTCAGACAAGAGAAGCCAGAAATGATACTGATTGCACCAGACTGGCCATGCCAGCATTGGTACCCAATCCTAAAGAGCTTGTCTCAAGGTCCAGCATGGATATTCCCTCAAACTTTTCACTTGCTGACCCAACAAAACAATCAGATCCTGCACAGCCAGCTCAGGACCTTCAATCTGGCAGCATGGTGGATAATGTAGCCATTCAGAACACTCCTCTTTCAAAAGGTGTTATGGATGTTATCTTGGAGGCCAGGAGGCCTAGTACCAAAAAATCTTATGCAAAAAAATGGAAGAGATTCTGTGCATGGAACCAGGGACAAGGCATTGACACGTATGTACCAAATATTCCTCAGATTTTACAATACCTAACTGAGATGCTGGACAAAGGCCTTTCCTTTTCATCAATTAAGATTCATGCCTCTGCCATTTCAGCCCATTACAATACGGAACCACCTCTCTTTTCTCATCCTTTAATAAGACAGTACCTCAGAGGGGCCAAAAACATCAGGCCTCCAAGGAGAGCAGCAATTCCGGCATGGGACCTCAATTATGTCTTGGAAAAATTCACACTGCCTCCCTTTGAGCCAGCCTCAACAGCTGATATAAAATTCTTATCCTGGAAAATAGCTCTGCTCCTAACAATAACCTCTGCAAGATGAGTCTTGGAGTTACAAGCACTCATGGCTGTGGAACCTTTTATCATTTTTCATTCAGACAGGGTTTCTCTGAGGGCAAACCCAACATTTATGCTTAAGGTGGTGTCCAGTGTGGCCCTCAACCAAACCATTCACTTTGCCTACCTTTTATCCAAACCCACAGAACAAGGGTGAGAAAATTCTGCATTCTTTGGACATACACAGGCAGCTACACTTCTCCTTGGACAGAACTAAAGCTTTCAGAAAGACTGAGCAACTTTTAGTGTCATATGATGCAGGATCACAAGGAAAGGCAGACTATTTCTAAGTGGATAGGTCATTGCATCCGTTTCTGCTATTCTCAGCATGACAAATCAGTGCTTAAGGGCATTAGGCCTCATTCTACCAGAGCAGCAGCCACTTCAGCAGCCTTCCTCAGAGGAGTACCATCCAAAGACATCTTAGAAGCTGCAACTTGGAGTTCTGTGCAAACTTTTACAAAGCACTACCACTTACCTCTTTACTCTAAATCCAGAGCAGGCTTTGCCACTGCAGTGCTGTAGGGCCGTATAGCCTCTCATAATCCTATTTAGCTCAGCCTCCCATCCTCAGCTTTGGGTTTCAACCCAAGAGTAATGACTGCAACAGTGAAACACGATGAACATAGTACAGTTGTGTACCTACCATAAATGTAGATGTTCGAGTGTATTCACTGTTGTCGAAGTTACCCTCCCTCCATCCTCCTTTCTTTTGCTGGGGTTTATCTGTACTTCTCTATTCTATACACCCTATGTGGTGTATTTGCTTGTAGATGAAGTAAATGTTTCTTTACTGCATGTATGTTTATTGGCATAATATATTTAGCCTACCCTTTTGGGGGCACCTGACATCTGGTGCAAGAAAAACTGAAGAAAATGGCGTTGGCTGCTTCTTTTATACCCCTGGCGCACTGACGTCAGGGAAGAAGCGACAGCAACCGATGCCGGACCAGGACTTTGGAATTCAGGCCGACTGCAGGTAGCCTGCCAGCAGAATAACCCAAGAGTAATTACTGCAACAGTGAATACACTCTAACATATACATTTATGGTAGGTACACAACTGTACTTTTTAAGTCCCAGCCTATCCAGTTCTGACATTAACTTATCCAGTGTTATCTTCGTTATTTTTCCACAACATGAAAGTAAACTTTAAGGGTCTATATGACTCTGGGTTTGTCCTACTTCCCTTTCCCTTGAAGACACGGTTTAATAACTGCAGGTCTCCAGTCTTGAAGCATCTCTCTATATTTATATGACCTAGTGAGTAATAGATATAAGGGTACCATAAGTTCTTGCTGAAGTATTCTCAGGTCATAGTTACTAATCCCATCTCCTCCCTGTGTTTTGATCCAGTTTGATCAGTTCTTTTTTCAATATAATGTAATTTGATTCCAGTATCTGAGATTACCTGGATGTCACTAGGAAGACAATTTATTGCCCCTTTTGTGGAGCCAAACTGTTTTGCATAACATTTTTTAAGTATATCTATAGTCTGTGTCTGAGAATAAATTTTAGAATCTGCACGCAGTTTATCAGTTTGTGTGTCTACTCCTTCCACATCTTGTGTATCTATAAAAAGGTTTCCTATTATTCTCAATGTCTTTATATAAATTTTCTTCAAATTAGTCTTGATCTTGTCTCACACTGTTTAACCTGTGTCCAGCTTGTTTATTTCAGGTTTCAAAGTTGTAGTTCAATCTCTCTTCCATTTCTTATATTTTTCTCATGTTTTAATCAGATATCTTGTTCTTATGGAAATTTATCTCCTTAATGTTGTATGCTTAGATCCTGATGTTAAAACATTTTTTTTTTTTTTGCACTCAGTTTCTCTTTCAAAACTTTCCACATTCCATCAGCAGTTTTTCCACTGAACATGTTCCTGTGAAATATAATTTGTCTAGTGTAGCCCAGTTCTTGCACCTTGGGGAATAGTATGTAAATATTATGTAAATTCTGTCAGTCCCTGCTACTGAATTTGCATGTTTCATACCAGAAGTCTGCTCTTTTTTTTTTTTGTTATATTTTCCCTTCTGTGTCCCCCAGATAAACATTCACTGCTGCAAATCAAATTCCAGTCCCTGTCAAAAATTAATATTCCCTGTTGAAAATTTTCTCCCATAATTTTCTTAAATTCCATTATAGCAGTTTTTGGTGGAATATAAATACATGCCAGTGTAATCCTTCTCCTGTGCTAGTAGCCCCTTACTACCACAAGTGTACTCCCCCATCTACCACTGTTGGAGCCCCTGTAGCAATTGGTGTAATTACTCCCCTTTTCCTCTGTCCATGACATTCTGTTAAATATTCTGAAAGGTTCCCTATAACGTGATTGAAACCTTAGGTTATCGAACACCAATACGTCGCTCACAAAATGTCGAAGTCTGAAAATTGCAGATGGATATTTCCACACAGGGAAGCCAGTTGTTTGGCCGTTAAGCGGATTTTGTTCTTTCTCCAGTGTAGAGCGATCTCGGAGTTGATATATTTAGTTGGGGGGGGGGGCAAAACCCCCCACTTTATTTCTGTTTATAACTTTTTTTTTTTTATTTGGCCAATGGTATTGTTTCCCTGTGTGGAAACGGCCATTTTCAATCTTAAGGGTTCGATATTTTGTGATCAACCTTTAGGTGTTCAATAACCTAAGGTTTCGATCATGTAATATAGACCCATTCCGAAATGCTCTATTTATCAAATTCACTTCCTGATTTCTTTCCAGATGTCTCTGTTGCAATACAGCTGTTTGCACTTTGGATTTCTTACATACATACAAATATTTCATGCACGGGTATTAATGCCCTTTTAGCCTGCCAAAATACCAACACACTTGTTGCCATCATAAGTGGTCAGGCTGTTCTTAGAAACATCAGAACTAGTACTTGCTGTAATATAATTTTGTAGTCTGTTCCATGCATCAGCTGCTCTCTGAGAACCAATTAGTACACTTCTCATTCCTATAGAATCCTCTACATAGGCTGTCTGATGATTTCATACTACTTTTTGATAACCCCAAACATTCCCAGAGTTAGTTGCCCCTAAATGCACTATATACCCAAGTAAGATCTCCTGTTACATATCTATGAGACACTGTGCAAGTCAAGATATTTTAGTCTTTCATAAAAACTTAAATTTTTGCATCCATGGATGCCCTTGGTATATTTCCAGTGTACTCTTTCCAGGTTACTCATGCTTGTTTTCTTAAAGGATTATATATTGTTATTCCATACTCAAGTTTGGGTCTAATGTAACTAGCAAACAATCAATTCATCATTTCTGATTTCCTAGACATTATATTTTTTGTACAACCTATAGTCCTCTGTCATTGACTAATTAGTTGACATGATTAGAAAAAAAAAATCAAAGTTGGATCTACCCATATACCCAGATCTTAAATGAATGTACAGCTTTTTCAATCACTGTTTCATTAAATATTCACCCTTCAGTTTGTCTCCCAAATTTCATGTTTAATTTTTTGATTTATCAGCATATTGTATTCCTGTACCCATCTTCATCTTCTAATACAGTAGCATCCACTCTGTCAGTTATTACAAAGGAATGGTCCTAGCAGCAGAGAACTGAGAAAAGCGACTACTTTCCTGATTTAAGTATTTTTTGCTGTTTTTTTACCTGAAATACCTTCTCTTGCTTACGTTGAACAAGCTTAAACTGTTTTTCTAACTGTTTGTTGCATTATATATTATCTGCACTTAAAGTTTCATTTAGTCGAAAACTGGTCGAAAGTTTGTTAATTTAACTGTTGAGGCTGCCCACTAAAGTGTGCTAGCCTGTGTAACTGATTTATTGCTGTTTCCTGCATTTCTATGTGCTTTCTATCTCAAAAACAAAAAAAAATCCTTGTTTTCCCACCTCTCCTCGACTAGTTTAGACCAGTAATACAGGCTTTGCTGTATTCTGGGCTGTGGTGTAGTTCCTGTGGTGTCCATTGCCTTACTTGGATTAGAAGGAAGTTTCTTTGCTCACCAGTGGGAGTGGGGAGCCTTGAGCAGCCTATCTGTCCCTGAAGGAGTGACTTCAGCACAAGAGCTTGTAGTAATTGGTTGTTTTGGACCATTTCTAGCTCTTTTGAAGTTCCCTGTTTAAAATCCATGTTTGCACGGCTTTTGCTGGTTGTAAGCATAGCGCCGGTTAAACAAGGTTAAACTTTTTCTGGCTCCGCCAAGTTTGCTCTTCAAATTTTCCCTTAAGAAAGCTCTACTCTTATAATAATCTAGTCTAATCGCTTTATTATAAGCCTAGCACTTGTTCTCAAAACCTCTCTTCTAAGTAAGCACTCGCTAACTAAAGTAAGCACTACATCCACCTACCTTCCCTGTGAGTACCCACTTCCCTTAAAGGCACAGAACTCCCTTATAATATTCTAGCATGTCGAGTGGTAGATTGCTGGCATCCTCTCCAGTTCAGCTGGTTAATCTGGGAATCTTGAGATAATGCTACAATTGTCTCATGTACACAGACAACCCTCTCCTCCTCCCAGCAAACACAAATACATGTGAGAGCTGCAACTATATAGCCAAACTGGAGGCTGAACTCTCTCAACTCAGGACTGGCAAGACCAGACAGGAGGAGAAGGTAACCACACACACACACACCAAACCCAGTCCCACATTGACCAACCACAACTGCAAACCAAACACATAAAAACACAAAGACATACTCTGAGGCTCTAACAAAAAACTTACCAAAACAACAGAGGCTCCCAAAGTAGACACCCAAAAATCCATCACCTCAAAACATAACACATGCATCACATACTTCAATAAATCATTGTGTCAAACAGTCACAGCCCTTAAGGCCAAACACCATGCCTGATACACTAGTAATAGGTGACTCTATAGTCAGACACACTGACGTTCCGCTTACTAGGCTGAACAAGGAGAGGGTAACGGTGAGCTGCTTATCGGGAGCTAGGATCAGCCACATAACACACGCACTCATGTCACTCCAAAGCAAGTACAAATATGACTCCGTCATTGTCCATGCCGGCGTGAATGACCTGAGACGTACCTCCCTGGACTACATGAAAAGAGACATAGAGGAGCTCTCTGATTATGTAGCCCAGGCTGGTATGACCCTGACCCTGAGCAGCATCTTGCCCTCACCAAGAATGATGCCACAATACAAAGACAAGATGACCAGCTTTAATAATTGGCTCAAATACTGGTGTCATTCTAGGGGGATCCAATGTCTGTTTGCTTGGGATGACATGCTGGACAAGCCACGCTGCTTCGCAAGGGATATCTTGCATCTGTCACCACTGGGCTTCCGGATATTGGCTAAGGTTCTTGCCTCCCCCATTCAAAAGACAAACCCACCTCCTTAGAAAACAAAAATGGAAAAAAATTAAGGGTAATGCTGCTCAACGCCAGAAGTCTAAATCTCAAGATGCAGGCTCTCGAAGCACTCCTCAGTATGGAGGACATTGATGTCTGTGCAGTAACTGAAACCTGGTTCAAGGCTCCTGAGAGCACCCCAGCGCTACCAGGCTATACCTCGTATCATGCTTTTCGGCCCCAAAACTCGGGCCAAACCAAAAAGGGAGGGGGAGTGTCCACATTCATCAAGGACACCCACACCTCCAGGTTAGTGGCAACACATGAAGCATCAGAGACCATCCAGGTGCAACTAACCGTAGGAAAAACTGCTATACAACTGGTAGCATGTTACAGACCACCCTCCCAATCTCAGGAACCCCACTTAGCCTTCCTGAAGACATTGGAGGATATGAATGTCTCACCAAACACCATCATATTGGGAGACTTCAACTACCCTAACATAGACTGGGTGCATTATTTTAGCCCAAACACCCTAGCCCAAAGGTTCCTGGAATTCATAAATTCAAACGCAATGGAACAGCTAGTCACCTCTCCCACAAGGGGAGATAATATACTAGACCTGATCATCACAAACATGGGGACAAAGTGCTCCACACCGGAAGTATACCCTTCACTAGTGAGATCTGACCACAAACTAATCACGCTGGATATACATATCCCACCTCCACCCCCAACACAAAAGACTATAGTGAAAAACTTCTCAAAAGCCGACTTTACACTTCTTAAAACTGAGATGGTATCCTTTAAGCCCACTGGGACAGTGGAAACCACATCCCACAATGCAGAATCCTTCACAAATGCCTTCTACGGACATCTCCAAGAATGCATGGATCATGCAATCCCAAATAAAACCAAGACCCTCTCCACCAAGGGCAGGCGTCCTGTCTGGTGGACCCCAGCCATAAACAAATTGTATAACAAAAGAAGGAATCTACTGCACGACAGAGCAAAATCCCATAAAGAGAGGGCATCTCTGATCAGCACTAGTAGAAAGCTACGTTCTCTCATAAAAACATCCAAGGCCAACTTTGAGAGAAAAATCGCTATGGACACTAAAGATAACCACAAGGCCTTCTTCAGCTATGTTAGAAACCTGGGCGGAAACCCTCAGATATGTTCAGAGTTAGTTCACAATGACAAAAAATACACTGAACCCACAGATATTGCCAACATTCTGGCAGACAGGTTCAGTGCAAATTTCTCCCTTCCCTCACCCCCAAAAGAAGAAATACTTATCCCAGCTGAATGTAACCTCCCTGTCATCTCAGATGTCCAGGTGAGAACCGCCCTCAGCAAAGCTAAAAACACAGCATCAATGGGACCTGACTGTATCCCAGGTTGTGTGCTACGTGAACTCCAAGAGGAGCTAAACCCGCACATAAAAATGCTATTTAACCTTAGCCTTACTACAGGATATGTACCTGAAAACTGGCGTACAGCAACAGTAGTCCCACTCCACAAAGGAGGCACCTCTACTGACCCTGGTAACTACCGCCCCATAAGCTTAACCAGCCTGGTCTGCAAAGCTATGGAAAGAATCATTATGGAACTAATAAACAGAGACATTGGGGACTTATAGACACTTGATCCCACCCAGTTTGGCTTTGTAAAAGGCAGATCCTGCCTTTTAAACCTGGTTGACTTTTTCGAAACAGTCACTAGAGCCATTGACGAGGGCAAAGTAAGTCCATACAGCCTACCTGGACTTGGCTAAAGCTTTCGACACAATACCCCACTCTGGCATCATAGACAAGCTCAACAGCTTAAATGTAAATCCATATGTCACAAGATGGGTGGCAAACTGGCTAAAGGATAGAACCTATAAAGTCAAAATTGCTGGAGCCATGTCAGACTCAAAGCCAGTGACAAGTGGTGTCCCACAGGGCTCTGTCCTGGGACCCCTCTTGTTCGGCATTTATTTCTCAGATGTGAAAGCAAACATGGGAGGGTTGTGGCTGACAACGTTCGCAGATGACTGCAAACTAGGCGCCATAGTTGATACACCAGCTGACACATACATCCTACAGAAAGGCCTCACTGAAACGGACAACTGGTGCCGGAGTCATGACCTTAAACTAAATGCCAAAAAATGTATAGTCATCCCCTTTGGGAAAAACAAAGTGCCCACAAATTATCACATAGGCGGTAACCCACTGACTACGGAAAAAGTAATCAGAGACCTGGGGACCCAAGTCGATAGTGACCTCTCATTTGACACCCACGTTGCCAAAGTGATTAGAAAGACTTTCTACCTTGCCCACCTTATCATGAAGGGATTCACATCCAGATCAAAGGAGGTTATTGTGCCCCTGTACTCCTCCCTTATCAGGCCCTTGATTGAGTACAATGCCCCATTTGGTATGTACCTCACCCGGCACTTGCAACAGCTAGAGAGACCCCAAAAGTACCTCACCAAGAAGATCAAGGGTCTCCAACATATGTCATATGCTGCCAGACTAAAGAAACTCCAACTCTATTCAGTAGCATACCGCCTACTCAGAGGTGATCTGTGCCTGACGTACAAGGCCATGTCCAATCAGGAGTTGATGGACATGCTCCACCTCAAAAAATCCAAATCCATCAGAACCACGAGAGCTTAAGATTTAAACCTCAGCACAAATATGAATAGGGCATGCTGGAGGGACAGATTCATAACTCAGAGGCTTCCCATACTCTGGAACAGAATCCCAGTTCATGTTAGGCAGAGCCCCTCACTGACTCTCTTCAAGAGAAATCTTGAGTGGATGGGAGATCGTAGGTTTACCCCAGGGGTCATCTCTGTGTCACTGCTAGACAGAGGCACAGTAAACTAATTCTACTATGTAAGGGGGTCTTCACTGTGTCACTACTAGACAGAGGCACAGTATTCTAAATCTATTCTGTACACTTTTGTACCATTACATGGGGTGGCGAAAGCCACATCACTATGGCTAGGCTTATAAATTCCCCAGGGCAGATAGCCTAGTACCAAACTATGAAACTATTAGTCTTATTAATCCTTCTGTTTTCATTGCTTATTAAATTTGCAAGCATACAATTCTTAACCAGGCGGCTTTGTACATCCACAGCTTGAGCCATGTAGTCAGTATCTCTCGTTCTCTTTTTTTCTTAACAGTAATATTCTTCAATCCTTCCACATTTGGTTTGATTTCTTCCTTTTCACCTGTCCCTTGCCTTGTTTTTTCTATCTTCTCTTTTGGAAAAATGATGCCATTTTCTGTAGACTGAAGGTTTTCTGATAGAAAGTTGTTATCCCCTGTAACGTGTGTATTACATAACAAAGCAGTGTCCTTTTTAGTGCATATTGTCTTTACATACCCTTTGTGAGAATATGTACTAAAAAGGACACTGCTTTATGTAACACACAGGTTATGTAAAGTAAAGAGAATACGAACTAAAACACTGTCCTTTTTAGTACATGTTCTAAATTAGATTAGAATTTACAGACTTTACAGACCCTGTGTTACATAACAAAGCAGTGTCCTTTTTAGTACATATTCTCTTTACTTTACAGACCCTGTGTGTTACATAACAAAGCAGTATCCTTTTTAGTACATGTTCTCTATTACAGACCGTGTGTTACATAACAAAGCAGTGCCCTTTTTAGTACATGTTCTCTTTACTTTACAGACCCTGTGTGTTACATAACAAAGCAGTGTCCTTTTTAGTACATATTCTCTTTACTTTACAAACCCTGTAAGCAGTGTCCTTTTTAGTACATGTTCTCTATTACAGACCCTGTGTGTTACATAACAAAGCAGTGTCCTTTTTAGTACATGTTCTCTTTATTACAGACCTTGTGTGTTACATAACAAAGCAGTGTCCTTTTTAAGTACATGTTCTCTTTACTTTACAGACCCTGTGTGTTAATAACAAAGCAGTGTCCTTTTTAAGTACATGTTCTCTTTACTTTACAGACCCTGTGTGTTACATAACAAAGCAGTGTCCTTTTTAGTACATGTTCTCTTTATTACAGACCCTGTGTGTTACATAACAAAGCAGTGTCCTTTTTAGTACATATTCTCTTTACTTTACAGACCCTGTAAGCAGTGTCCTTTTTAGTACATGTTCTCTATTACAGACCCTGTGTGTTACATAACAAAGTAGTGTCCTTTTTAGTACATGTTCTCTTTATTACAGACCCTGTGTGTTACATAACAAAGCAGTGTCCTTTTTAGTACATGTTCTCTTTATTACAGACCCTGTGTGTTACATAACAAAGCAGTGTCCTTTTTAGTACATATTCTCTTTTACTTTACAGACCCTGTGTGTTACATAACAAAGCAGTGTCCTTTTTAGTGCATGTTCTCTTTATTACAGACCCTGTGTGTTACATAACAAAGCAATGTCCTTTTTAGTACATGTTCTCTTTACTTTACAGACCCTGTGTGTTACATAACAAAGCTGTGTCCTTTTTAGTGAATGTTCTATTTACTTTACAGACCCTGTGTGTTACATAACAAAGCAGTGTCCTTTTTAGTACATGTTCTCTTTACTTTACAGACCCTGTGTGTTACATAACAAAGCAGTGTCCTTTTTAGTACATATTCTCTTTCACTTTACAGACCCTGTGTTACATAACAAAGCAGTGTCCTTTCTAGTACATGTTCTCTTTACTTTACAGACCCTGTGTGTTACATAAGCAGTGTCCTTTTTAGTACATGTTCTCTTTACTTTACAGACCCTGTGTGTTACATAACAAAGCAGTGTCCTTTTTAGTACATGTTCTCTTTACTTTACAGACCCTGTGTGTTACATAACAAAGCAGTGTCCTTTTTAGTACATGATGTCCTTCAAGGATGCATCTGCAGTCATAACAAATGGGTTGTCCTGTCGTCAGGCAGCCCTTCGGTCGGCCGGATTCCAAAGTCTGGGTCCGGCTTTGGCTGATGTCGCACTTCACCCGACGTCATCTCTGCTGGTCTTCGGGTATAAAGGCATCGGCCAACGCCATTTTCCTCGGTCTTTCTTGCCGCGTGGCGCCCGAAGCAGAAGCTGTTCGCAAGTGCCAGTCGGTCAGATCCAGAGATTACTACTACCGAATACTACTTCGAAGACTTCTAAAAAGCTAAGTACCCCGTTGGGGACTCTTTCTTGCCTCAGCCGATGTCAGAAAAAGTAAATAACTGTTTAACTTGTGGGAAACAAATACCTCATAAAGATTTTCACTCTTACTGCCTACCTTGCTTAGGCCCAGACCACGACGTAGCAGCCTGTTCAGCCTGTGCTTCCTTCAACCGACGAACGCTTAGGCATCGGTCGGAGTTTGCTGAACAGTTTTTCGGCTCAGATTTTGCGTACATTATGCCGTCGGATCCTCCGACTACCCAAATTGTTAAAAAACACAAAGAAAAAGACCGACACTCGCGGTCCGCGGTTTCGGCCGAAACCACGGTAAAGCAAGCCGCGAGTGTCTCGGTTTCGGCCGAAACCGAGAAAACGGGTCAATCTTCAGCCGAATCCATGACTACTACTGAGGCTCCTGCTACCTTAGTTGAATCGGCCTCTGAAGTTTTGCCTACTACTGTGGTTCCTAGTGAATTATCAGACACCATCCCTTTGGATGTCTCTACCCCAGCACGTGGTGCTGCTAGGCCTCCTGCAGCCATGTCTATTAAGGCCTTTGCCAGGGCTAAAGCAGCCAAAACTGTTAAATCAGTGCCTGCTAAGCCCCGCTCACACAGGCCCACTTCTAGTTCACAAATGCTTACTCTGGCAGAGGATTTAATATCCTTAATTAGGGGATCCCAATCTCACCCAGACAGGGCCTCTCAGCCTCCAGAAAAGAGACCTAGAGCAGAGCCCCGAGCCAGTGTCCTCTGATGATTCTTGGATGACTCAGACATTACAGATCAGCCAGAGGCTCCTTTTTCTACTTATGAAGATTCCGATGCTGAAGAATCCATTCCATCTGCCTCTCCACCAGAGGAATTTTCCTTTGGGGAAACCTTACATGCCATGAGAGAACAATTCCAATGGCAGGGACAAGATTTCTCAGATTCAAGAAAAAGGCTTAGGACCTTTCTGCACTTACCACAACATAGGCCCTTAGCTATACCTCCAGTTCTGCCTGTTGTGGATGATGCATTTAATGATGTTTGCACTGCTCCTGATACTTTACCTCCAGCCCCTGCCAAACCAGATAGATTTTACAGGGTGCCAGACACTCATCACCACCTATACAAGGCCCCACTTGCAGATCCTGAGACTATATCCCAGGGGCCTAAGGCAATAGCCTCGACCTCAGCAAAAAACCCTCTCCCTTCTGAAAGGGAATCCAGGTCCTTAGAGATGGGGAAAAAGTTTACACCTCTGCTACTCTCTCAGCTAGAGCTTTAAACTGTCAGTTTCATATGATCCAATACCAAGAGTTTATGCTTGATCAGTTAACTAAGAAGCTGTCCTCTGATGACTCCTTAGATAAGAAATATGTTTTAGAAATGGTGAATAACATTCAGCAGGTTAGTAACCATTCCTTAAAATGTGGCTATGATGCACTGGAGGCTTCATTTAGATCAGCCATGACTGGCACAGTGATAAGAAGGCATGCATGGTTGAAAGAACAGGTCTTGCGGATCATGTTAAAGCAAAGCTGTTAGATGCTCCTATGGATAAGGCCAGTCTATTTGGTACCCCTGCTCAGCAAGTAATGAAGAAAATGGAAGAGAAGGCAAAATCTGTACAAACAGTTAAGGAATTCTTACAGGTTCAGCCCCCAAGGTTTAGCAGGAACTGGCCTGCCAAAATTGGTCCTTTCCAGACTCCTCAAAATCTCAGAGGCAGGAATAGACGCTCTAGAGGCAGAAATCAATCCAGAGGAGGTGCCTACAGAGGACGCCAGTGGCAAGGCAATAACCAGCGAGGCACAGACACAACCACTGCCACTGCAACAGGACAATCACAGTGACTTGGCTCTGACGAGGGCTACCAGGGAGCAAATAGCAGCACCTTTAGGCGGAAAGTTAGCCTTATTTTCGAAAAATTGGCACTATATCACAAAAGACAAGTGGATTTTGCAAACCATAGACCAAGGCTACAGGTTCCACTTCCACACCTTACCAGTAAAAAGAGGAATGCCAAACCTACCTCCAAATCAAAAAACAGAAGGTCTAAAGCAGATAGCTCAATTAACAAAGATGAGAGCTGTGGAAAGAGTACCAAAAACAGAACAGGGCAAAGGATTCTACTCCAGACTCTTCCTAGTACCAAGAAAAGAGAAAAGTTGGAGACCTATTCTCGACCTGTCCGTCTTAAACACATTCATCATTGTCCCAAAATTCAAAATGCTGACCCTACAGCAACTTCTTCCCATGCTGGGCAAGGAGTGTTGGCTGGTAACTCTAGATCTCAAGGAGGCATACCTGCACGTCCCCATACGACCAAATTGCAGAAGATACCTCAGATTTCTTGCAGGATCAGAGCATTATCAATTCTCAGCATTGCCCTTTGGCTTATCTACTGCGCCCAGAGTATTCACAAAATGCCTGGCATCAGTAATTGCTCATTGCAAGCTACAGGGAATCCAAATTTATCCATACCTGGACGACTGCCTGTTACAAGCGGACAACAAAAGCAAGCTGACAACAGATTTACAAAGAGTCATTTGCTTACTACAAGCCCTGGGATACACAGTCAATTTAAAAAAAGTCAAGACTGATACCATCCCAGACAAGAACATTCTTGGGTGCAGAATTGGACACAGTAAAACAAATGGCATTCCTAACTGCAGAAAAACAAGAACAACTCCCTCTTTACTTCTTGGCATTAACAAAGCAGAACAAACTAACAGCAAGAAAAGTACTGCAGGCCTTGGGCTTCATGGCATCATGCATAATCCTGGTACCCCATGCCAGACTGCATATGAGAAAGCTACAGTGGTACCTAAAGAATTTATGGTCTCAACACAGGCACAGCTTAGAAACCGAAATTCCAATAATCCCATGCCTGAAACAAGAGTTCCTATGGTGGGCTCAAGCATGCCAGTCAAACCCAGGCTTGCCATTCCACAACTTTCAAGCAAGCCAAACCATCACAACGGACGCCTCAGACCTAGGCTCGGGCGCACATGTTGGACAAATGCATACAAGGATTGTGGACTCCAGACCAGCTGCACCTGCACATAAACCAAAAAGAAATGCTGGCAGTAAAACTAGCAATCCAGGAATTCAGACCATTCCTCAAAGAAGGCCATTTAATGATAAGGACAGACAACACCACAGTCATGTGGTACATCAACAAACAGGGAGGCACTCATTCATACCCCCTATGCAGGATGACTCTGGACCTTTGGAATATGGCTCTGAGCTACAACATCCAGTTACAGGCAATATTTGTGCCGGGAAAAGAAAACACCCTAGCAGACATGTTAAGCAGAACCACCTCGGATGCTCACGAATGGGTGCTACACCCGGACATCTTCAAGGCCATCACAAAGAAATGGGGAATGCCACAAATAGATCTATTCGCATCCCCACTCAATCACCAGCTCAAAAAATTCTGCACAAGGACATACCACCCACTTGCATGGAAGGTGGACTCTCTATCCTTCAGTTGGAAAGGCCTGACAGCATATGCATTTCCACCTCTTCCTTTGATGCACAAGGTACTACTGAAAATCAAAGAGGAACGTCCAAGGATAATTCTGATAGCTCCGAATTGGCCAAGACAACACTGGTATCCATTGCTGAGGAGCATGTCTCAGGGGAGAATGTGGTCAATACCCCTGATGTCTTTGATGTTAACTCAGAACAACTACAACATCATGCACCCAAACCTAAAAACTTTGCAACTGACTGCCTGGAACATCACATAACAGCAACTAACACAGACTTATCCCAAAGGGTTAAAGACATTATCCTTGAAGCCCGCAGACCTTCAACAAGAAGGAACTATGCAGGAAAATGGAAAAGGTTTGTCATTTGGAGCACTAAAAGAGGAAAAGATGTGTCGAACATAGATATTGCTAACATCCTGGAGTACTTGGCAGAGCTTCTACATACAGGCCTGTCCTATTCCTCCATCAAGATACATGCATCAGCTATTTCAGCAGAATACAGCTTCGATCCACCTGTCTTTTCGCATCCTCTTCTCAGGCAGTTCCTCAGAGGGATCAAGAATGTAAAACCTCCTAGGAAACCACCATTACCAGCATGGGACTTGAACTTTGTGCTAGAAAAATTGACACTCCCTCCATTTGAACCAGCAGCAACAGCAGATCTTCAACACCTATCATGGAAAACTGCTTTCCTACTGGCAATTACTTCAGCAAGTAGGGTTTCGGAACTACAGGCCTTAATGGCAGTACAACCCTTCCTAATCTTCCATCAAGATAGTGTCCATGAGAACTAATCCTACATTTATGCCTAAGGTGGTATCCAGAGTGTCTTTAAACCAGGCAATCCACCTGCCTACATTCTTTCCCAATCCACAGAACAGGGGGGAAAGACTGCTGCATACCTTGGATGTACATAGACAGTTACGCTACTACCTGGACAGAACCAAAGGTAACAGAAAAACTGACCAGCTTTTAGTAGCCTATGCAACAGGAAGGGAAGGAAAAGCAATTTCCAAACAGACAATCTCCAAATGGATAGGAAATTGCATAAGATTCTGTTACTCCTACCATGGAAAACCAATTCCACAGAACATAAGACCTCATTCTACAAGGGCTACAGCCACTACCACAGCTTTCTTACGAGGAGTGGCAACCAAGGACATTATTGAGGCGGCTACTTGGACCTCCGTGCATACATTTGCCAAGCATTATAATTTACCTCTATACTCTAGATCCCGAGCAGGGTTTGCCACTGCTGTATTGCAAGGGATCCTAACTACACCATAATTCCTTCTTCCTCCTCCCCTAGTTTGGCTATGGTATTCTACCCATTTGTTATGACTGCAGATGCATCCTTGAAGGACATAGTACAGTTTTGTACCTACCATAAATGTAGATGTCGGAACGGGATAGCATCTGCAGTCAGGATTACCCACCCTCCTTCCCTCTGTGGTACTCCTAGGTATTTACCCTCCTAATAGCTAGCTGGGGAGTCTCTTATGGTGTATTTGTTTGTATATATGTACATACATGCTTATTTTTTGTGTTTGCCTTCTATTATTTTGGAAACATTGGCATTTATCCAAAATTTAGCTTTCCAAGTGGGCAACTGGCATCTGGGGCAAGAAACACTGAGGAAAATGGCGTCGGCTGATGCCTTTATACCCGAAGACCAGCAGAGATGACGTCGGGTGAAGTGCGACATCAGCCGAAGCCGGACCCAGACTTTGGAATCCGGCCGACCGAAGGGCTGCCTGACGACAGGACAACCCATTTGTTATGACTGCAGATGCTATCCTGTTCGGACATCTACATTTATGGTAGGTACAAAACTGTACTTTCTCTTTATTACAGGCCCTGTGTGTTACATAACAAAGCAGTGCCCTTTTTAGTACATGTTCTCTTTACTTTACAGACCGTGTGTTACATAACAAAGCAGTGTCCTTTTTAGTACATGTTCTCTTTATTACAGACCCTGTATGTTACATAACAAAGCAGTGTCCTTTTTAGTGCATGTTCTCTTTATTACAGACCCTGTGTGTTACATAACAAAGCAGTGTCCTTTTTAGTACATGTTCTCTTTATTACAGACCATGTGTGTTACATAACAAAGCAGTGTCCTTTTTAAGTACATGTTCTCTTTACTTTACAGACCCTGTGTGTTAATAACAAAGCAGTGTTTTTTTTAAGTACATGTTCTCTTTACTTTACAGACCCTGTGTGTTACATAACAAAGCAGTGTCCTTTTTAGTACATGTTCTCTTTATTACAGACCCTATGTGTTACATAACAAAGCAGTGTCCTTTTTAGTACATATTCTTTTACTTTACAGACCCTGTGTGTTACATAAAGCAGTGTCCTTTTTAGTACGTGTTCTCTTTACTTTACAGACCCTGTGTGTTAATAACAAAGCAGTGTCCTTTTTAGTACATATTCTCTTTACTTCACAGATATTTATAATTTTTTCCTCCTTGTTATTTATTGTGAAATTCCTTCCTTTCTTTTGTTTCCTTCTAAACGGTCTGAATCCTCAGATTGCTGAATACTTGCTTCCAGAATTCCAAAGTTGTCAGAGGCATCGTTTTGTTTCATAGGGACTGAATGATCTTTATAAACTAGACATGCAATTTCCTAAATGTGTTCTATTTTCTCTTTGCCTAACATTATTTATCTCACCTGTCTGGTCATTTAATATATTAAATAGTTCTCCAAGCCGTGCCAGTTGCACATGTGCAAGCATCGTAAGTAAGTCTAGATTTACATCTAACAGTGGTAAGTAAATCATCCAACTTTTGACATGAGGAACACATCACCAGTGTTATCAGCTGTTACCTTTAAATATGCATAGCATTTATTACACTGTACAAGATATTTATGGTTTAGCAAACCATTAATGGCACATTCATTTAAGGAATCAATATTCATCTTCAAATGAATAAATTATAAAAGAAAAGACTAATCAAAATCAGTTACAGCAGAAATCAGAGGACTTAAGTCAACTTCTGAGGAAAATCACACGAGCAGTATGCACCTAAATACTGAAGTACAATAGAGTTCTGATTGTACAAATTCTGAAAGTCAGGCAAAGGCTGTAATTCCTTTGCGTTGCTCACAGTAGCTTCTGCTAACTATCGCTTGCAGTTCCACTTTTTTAACCATAAAGATCAATAAATCACAAACCAAGACAGGATTTTTAGATAAGATGTTAATATAATTCAGTACCCTTTCCTTTTTATTTATGCATGTAAGGCTTATTCACTCTCCAGGATAATATGGACAGCATAGCCATCATGATAAAAAGCTGTTGTGCCCACATATTGTTCATGACAGTTTTTTTTAAAAGTGTATTTCTAGATTTTGTATTACATTCATATACTAATGTTTGGCAGGCTGATATTTCGTACAGTTGTTTATCTCCATTTGAACCTGTCACATTTTTTCAAGACTTTAATGACCCCCCACTCAAAAAAAACTAAATACCGAACACCCCTATTAACTTGGAACAAACATGCACAACTATGTACATCCTCGGTAAAGCATGAAGTTTAACGCTCCAGAAGAGAACATTTTCCCCAAATTGATGGCTTCACCAACAGGCATCAAACATTAAAATGAAGATTCCCCATGCTAAAGCACATGCTACATATACAGCCTGTGCTGCCACTTAGTCTGTTCTTTTCATATATCTGTTCCCCTCCTAGATATGTAAAACAGCTTGTATGCTTTCAGAAAACATTAACTTTCAACCCTAAGAAAAAGTGCACTGGCTATCTTTAAATAAAACTAAATTAAATAGTCTGCTGTTAACTGATTAAGTGTTAAGGCTCTTGCATGTTAACTTCCCATAATTTCAGATTTTTTTTTACTGAACTTCTTGCCATTGTAAGTTTAAATTTTGCATTTCCCTCAGCAATGAATTCTCAAGAGTAACTGCTTTCCTGCTTCCGTGAAAATGTACTTAGTGAGCGTTTGTAAATGTCACTCCGATGCAGACATCTCAACTCCACTGAACTTTTGCCAGTGGAAAAACAAGCTAATGTCTTTGCAGCTGGAAGAGGCTCAGCATTTTCAAGGCTTTCATCCTTTTGTCTTATTTTTAAAGCCTACATGCTTAGAAAAACACTTGTTTACATCTTAAGCCAAAGTTAGTGATCTAGACATCCATCCCAGTAAAACAAAAAGAACATTTCCAAATTCTATGTGAAGTATAATCAGTATACTTTTACACCCCACCCCAGCAGCCCAAGTTCACAGGATATGAACATTAAACTGGCTTTTGTCCAGCCTTTTTTCTCTAGTTATACTGTAAAGTCTATATTTCTTACAACTGAAGTACTTGTGTAATTGAACACACACAAGTCACGGAAGACTCCAACAACACATTTAAACTACCCCTGACTCTACACCAAACTGGTTTACTGTTCTGTAGCATGCATTTAATATCCTGAAATGTTTTATACAAATTGTAATAAGCACAAAAACTTTACTTGGTCTTCTCCTTTTCATACAAAGTAGGGTGTATGCTTTACAGTCCACCCACAAGTTTAACAAAGTCAGCAAAAGTGCAGTGTTTTTCAGCCATTTATTTCTTACAAAACTGTATTTCACAAATGTGATGAGATGATGTAATGGGATCCTATCTCGCCTACATTCATAACTGATGGGTTCGGCTCCGACTTGGCCACTATATAGTAGAACGAAGTCTCTAATTGGCTGGGCTACCCCTTATCCCAGAATGCACAACACCTGCTTCCCCAGATCTCGTTTGCCGCTTTTCAAGCTAGACGTGGTCTCGACTTGGCTGGAGCCAAGTGTTTTTTTGTTACTTTTTTGGTCTTTTGACCTAGGGGTTTCTTCATTAATTTAACAAACAGCTGTTTTAACAGCTTTACGTGTGTGTGTGAACCTTTTTCAGTGTGATTGGTATTTTCTCTACTTATCGGGCAAGGCCCGTTAAAGTTAGAGGGCCTTTGCCCTTATTTGTGAGTCAATGTGTTGATTTTGTCTACTTTTAGGTTTGTTTTTCACCCTACTGTACGTCCTACTTTATCGGGCTAAGCCCGTTTTTAGTTAGAGGGCTTCTGCCCGTTTTGTGTTCTGTATCTCGGGCCAGTCCCATTGTTGAGTCAAGGGCTCGTGCCCTACTTTAAGGTTACTTTTCGTGGTAAAAATAGTTGTGTGATAGGATGTCAACAGAGCAGAAGTCTGGTTTTAAAAAGTGCACCAAGTGCAACTACAAAATGTCTATTACTGATAGCCATGCTGTTTGCGTATATTGTTTAGGACCGAAACATTTGCAGGAAACATGTAGTGTTTGTCATGCTTTTTCCTCTAGGGTCCTTCAAGAACGTAAAAATAAATTGATCCTTAAGGGCCTTAAGCCCTCCTTTGAGGAAGCTTTGGCTTCTTCCTCTCCAGCTTCTAAAAAGAAAAGGTCGTCGGCTCCGACCAGTCTGTCGGAACCGACTTCCAAGAAGCATAGGTCGACCTCTTCTTCCTCGGCTCCAATGGCTTCGGAGCCTCGGGTGGAAGGGTCTGCCTCGATACCTCTTTCCTCGGCTCCATTGGTGTCGGAGCCGCAGGTTGGGGGATCGAGAGGCGAATCACCTGCTTCGGCTCCTTTGGTCTCGGAGCCATTGGAGGTGTGCAGCTCAGACCCCCCCCCCGGCCCCGAAGCTTATTCATACGGTTCCGGATCTGGTGCCGATGGTGTTGGAGCCGTTTCGGAGCCGGTCCCCTGGTCTATCGGAGCCAAGAGAGAAGTCGTCTTGGCCCCCATCTATTTCCTCTAAATCCTCCAGGTTGTCAGACTCAGATGTTCTTCATCTCACATTGCTGCAGTCCTTACATATGGGTAGTCCGCTGTCCTCGGTCGGCCCGAATACCAAAGTATTAGGCTGAGGTCGGTCATGGCGCTCAGATCTGACATCAGAGCGTCAGGGTATAAAAGCGCATGACCGACGTCATATCCTCAGTCTTTTTTGCCGCATGGTCCGATGCAGAAGCAGCGTTGCAAGTGCCGTTCGGCGTTCTGAAATTTTCGTATTCTGAGTTTCAGACCGAAACCAAGTTGGGCTAAGTACCCCGTTGGGGAGTATTTTTGTTTTTTCTTGCCTCAGTTAATTTCGGATGTCAGAAAAAGTGAATAATTGTATTTCTTGTGGGAAACAGATACCGCATAGGGATTATCACTCTCTTTGCATTCCTTGTTTGGGACGGACCACGACGTAGTGGTGTCGGTTTTGTGCTAGGTTTAATAAGCGCACTATAAAAAGAAGGTTAGATTGTGCTAGGTTAGTCTTTGGTAGCGGTGTAATTATAATATGCCGTCGGATCCTCCGCCCGCTTCCACGAAGAAGCGCAAAGACAAATCCTTGAAACCTAGACAGGTTGATTCGTCCGTTTCGGACGCCGGTCCTGCAGAAACTACAGTGGAGCAGGTGGATCCGGCTGAAGGTTCTGTTGAGTCTCAGGGGGAAACTTTGATTTTGCAGGATGTGGCCTCACAGGAGTCAGGTCAAGCTGAAGGGGCCTCTCAAGTTACTGTTCTCCCTTCTATGCCTAAGGTGGTTAGGCCTTCTGCTACTATTTCTAAGGCTTCTTCTAAGGGCAGGTCTGTTTTGCCTTCCTCTGGTGTCCATCCAGGTACTTCAGGGTCTGTGCCTAAAAGCACATGCTTAAAATGGCAGAAGATTTGATTACTTTAATTAGAGGTTCTAGGCCCCCTCCTGATAAGAGGCCCAGGGTGGAGCCAGAGTTGGAAAGTTTGGATCAGGCCTCAGATGACTCAGACTCTTCTGCTGAAGATATTCAAGATTTTCCCCTTATTCGGATTCTGATGCAGAGGATTCCACTCCTTCTGCTTCTCCTCCAGAGGATTTTTCATTTTCAGAAACTCTGCATTCCATGAGGGAGCATTTTAAGTGGGAAGGACAGGATTTCTCTGATTCACGGAAGAGGCTTAGGGAATTCTTGTTTTTACCACAGCATAGACCCTTGGCTATACCTCCTGTTTTGGATGTTGTTCAAGATGTTTTCTCGGAGGCTTCCCTTAATCCAGATTCTTTGCCTCCTGCGCCAGTTAAACCGGACAGGTATTACAGGGTGCCTGAGGCTCATAAATATCTGTATGAGTCCTAGGGCGGACCCAGAAACTATTAGTCAGGGGCCTAAGGGTGTTAGAGCTTCTGTTGTAAAGAATCCGGTTCCTCTAGATAAGGAAGCTAGAGCTTTGGATAGATGGGGTAAGAAGGCATATACCTCTTCTACTTTAGCAATGAGGGCTTTAAATTGCCAGTTTCATATGTTGAAATATCAGAATTTCCTCCTTTCCCAGCTAAAATCTAAAGTGGATGCTTTGGCAGAGGGCATAGAGTGTAAAGAATTGCAAGATTTAGTACATGTCTCTGAACAGGTGGGTAAGCATTCTTTGCAGTGTGGTTTTGATGCTGTACAGGCCTCTTCTAGGGTGGCTGCCACTTGTTCAGTTCTTCGTAGGCACGCCTGGCTTAAGGATCAGAATTTGTCCGAGCATGTTAAAACTAGAATTCTAGATGCCCCTTTACAGTCTGAAGTTTTGTTTGGTCCCCCTGTGGAGTCGGTTTTGAAGAAAATGGAAGACAAGGCTAAGTCCATGCAGACTGTTAAAGATTTTTTGCAGGTGCAACCTCCAAAGTTTAGTAGAAATTGGCCTACTAAGGGGTGGACCTACCCTTCTTCTGATTCTCAGTCTAGGGGTAGATCTAGACGTGGCAGGGGCAGAGCTCATAGTACATTCAGGCTTAGAACTTGGAGTTCGCCTGCACAACCTGCAGGTGAAGGCAGGGGCCAGTCCTTTCGTAAACAGGCCCAATGACCTGCATTTTCAGCTGCCAGATTCTTCTTGCCTGGCAGCTCCTTTGGGAGGAAAGTTAGCACTTTTCAAGCAAAACTGGCTTTTAGTCACCCAGGGCAAATGGGTGTTGGACATTATAAACCGAGGCTACAAGTTCTATTTCCATACATTGCCTCCTTTCAAAGGCATGCCAGACGTTCCTCCTCGGCAAAGGATAGACGCTCACAAGCAGATTTCTATACTTCTTCAAATAGGAGCTATACAGCCAGTTCCTCTGTCAGAAGTGGGCCTAGGATTTTACTCTCGCCTGTTTCTAGTACCAAAGAAAGGAAACACGTGGAGACCAATTTTGGATTTATCTATCCTCAACACTTATCTGGACATTCCAAAGTTCAAAATGCTGACGTTACAACAGCTTTTACCTCTGCTGGGAAAAGATCACTGGATGGTAACTCTGGATCTCAAAGAGGCTTATCTTCATGTTCCTATCAGGCCCAGTTGCAGGAGGTACCTACGTTTTCGGGCTGGAAATTTACATTATCAGTTCTCTGCATTGCCCTTTGGCTTATCTACTGCGCCCAGAGTGTTCACAAAGGTTTTGGCTCCAGTGATAGCCTTTTTCAGGTTAAGAGGAATACAGATTTATCCTTATTTGGACGATTGCCTGATTATTGCACAAGACAAGGACGAACTTCTTCATCATCTACAGTATGTGATGGTAGTGTTAAGATGCCTAGGGTATTCTGTGAACGACACAAAGTCCAGTCTAGTACCCTCTCAGGACATGTGCTTTCTGGGTGTGAGACTGAATACAGCTTCCCAGATGGCTTTTTGACCCCGGACAAACAAAGAAGCCTTTCTCTTTATTTCCATCAAATGTCTCTACAGTCCAGGCTGACTGCAAGGACAGTCCTTCAAGCCTTGGGGTTCATGGCATCTTGTATTCTGGTGCTTCCCAATGCCAAACTGCATATGAGGAAGCTTCAATGGTATCTCAAAATGTATGGACACAACACTGCCAGGATCTAGACACTGTCATTCAGATAATACCTTGCATTCAGAAGGAATTTTTGTGGTGGGCTCAGGAATGTCACCTAAACAAGGGACTCTCTGTGACCCGACCAGAGGCGAGTCAGATTCTAACGACAGATGCCTCAGACAAGGCTTGGGGAGCACACCTCAATGGAAAATGGGTGCAAGACACGTGGCCTGTCAGACTTCAACATTTGCATATCAACTTGAAGGAGATGTTAGCAGTCCAATTTGCATTGATGGCTTTCAAGGATTTACTTCTCCCAGGGCAGGTGTTGATTCAAACAGACAACACTACTGTCATGTGGTACATCAACAAGCAAGGGGGAACCCATTCGTACCCTCTTTGCAGGCAAGCGATGATTTTGTGGGAGACTGCTCTCAGTTTACACCTCAGTCTTCAGGCAAGGTTTCTACCAGGAGCACAGAACTCCTTAGCAGATGTGTTGAGCAGACAAATAGTGGATCCTCACGAGTGGAAACTGGATCCTCATGTATTTCAAAAGTTGACAGTGTTAGGGGGACTCCAGACATAGATCTGTTCGCTTCTCCACTAAATTACCAGTTGCCAAAGTTTTGCACAAAAATGTTTCATCACACAGCTTGGAAGGTGGATGCTCTATCATTCAGTTGGAGCAATCTTCATGTCTATGCCTTTCCACCTCTGCCTCTCATTCCCAAGGTACTCTTGAAGGCCAGACAAGACAGGCCATCCATGATTCTGATAGCGCGGATTGGCCTCGACAGCACTGGTACCCACTACTGAGGAGTTTAGCAGGAGCCTCCATGGCCTCTGCCTTTGATTCCGCATCTTTTGTCTCAGGAGGACAATCACTTCCTCAATGTCAAGATTCAGTCTCTGCATCTAACAGCCTGGCATATTCTGCTTTAGACCCTGGAGGGTATCAGCTTCCGCAACAAGTTTTGAATGTTATTTTGGAGGCCAGAAGGCCTAGTACAAGGAAAGTTTATGCTGATAAATGGAGGAGATTTTTTACTTGGAGCAAAGCGAAGGACTTTGATGTTTCCAAGCCTGATTTAAGTATTTCTCTTCAATATCTTACTGAGTTATTGGACAAGGGTTTGTCTTTCTCCTCGATAAAGGTTCATGCTGCAGCCATTTCTGCTCACTATGACTGTGACCCTCCTTTATTTTCTCATCCTTTGTTTAAGCAGTTTCTTAGAGGGGCAAAGAACATAAGACCTCCACGTAGAGCTCCTACTCCTGCTTGGGATCTCAATTTTGTGTTGGAAAAACTTACTCTACAACCTTTTGAGCCTGCAGCTACTGCCGAGTTAAAGTATTTATCATGGAAGACTGCTTTTTTGTTGGCCATTACCTCTGCAAGAAGGGTTTCTGAATTACAGGCCCTTATGGCAGTGGAACCTTTCCTGATTTTTCATAAGGATAGGGTATCTTTGCGTACTAATCCTTCCTTTATGCCTAAAGTGGTTTCTAGTGTGGCCTTGAACCAAACTATTCATTTGCCTACTTTTTATGCAAACCCCAAAATAAAGGGAGAAGATTTTGCATACTTTGGATATTCACAGGCAGTTGCGTTATTATTTGAGCAGAACCAAAGGGTTCAGGCAGTCTCAGCAGTTGTTTGTTTCTTTTGCTTTGGGTTCTCAGGGAAAACCTGTGTCAAAACAAACTCTTTCTAAATGGATTGGTTTTTGTATTTCTTTCTGCTATTCCCATCATGGTAAGGAGATTCCGGCTGGAATCAGACCTCATTCCACTAGAGCTACTGCCACTTCTACTGCCTTTCTAAGGGGGGTAGCTACAAAAGATATTTTGGAAGCAGCCACTTGGAGTTCAGTACATACTTTTTCTAAACATTACCACCTTCCTCTTTATTCTAAGTCTAGGGCTGGATTTGCCACTGCAATATTACAGGGCATTTTAGCAGCCCCTAATGCTTTATGATTTTGCCATCCTCCCTTTGCCTCTGCTTTGGGATTCTACCCATATGTAAGGACTGCAGCAATGTGAGATGAAGAACATAGTACAGTTTTGTACCCACCATAAATGTAGATGTTCGAAGATCCACATTGCTGCAGTCCAATTTACCCTCCCTCCTTCCCCTCTGTAGTTTGGCATGGTTATATGGTTTGGGTGATGGTTGTTATTGGGCATGTTTTTGGGAGGTATCCTGTTTTTGGGCTGTGGCCTTTCTTTTTAGGGCCTTCTGACATCTGGGGCAAGAAAAGACTGAGGATATGACGTCAGTCATGCGCTTTTATACCCTGACGCTCTGATGTCAGATCTGAGCGCCATGACCGACCTCAGCCTAATACTTTGGTATTCGGGCCGACCGAGGACAGCGGACTACCCATATGTAAGGACTGCAGCAATGTGGATCTTCGAACATCTACATTTATGGTAGGTACAAAACTGTACTATTTGGACAGAGTTATCCAGAGGCTTTTCCAGTCCCCGGTTTTTGCAAAAATGGTCTCTGCTCCAGCCGACTCGGCTCCAGTTCGCATCCGATTCCTCCTCCAACCTCCTCGGAGCCGTTGGAGTCGGTGATGGTAGAGCGGAGCAGAGTTGTCCAGTCGGATTCGAGACTCCCTCGGAGCTTCTCTGTTCCGACCATCATTCCTACCCTGTCCTCGGCGTCCGGGTTCGGTACCGGGACTTCCTCGGTCGGGGCCGAGGGGAACACTTTGGAACTGGTAGCTTCGGTGCCTAGTCTTCCCCTTGGAGCGTCGGCCGCAGGGTTTCCCGGTACCGTCGTGGTCTCTCAGCCGGTGTCCTCCGTAGAGTCTGGAGGTCCTGCTTTTGAGGCCATGAGGAGTGCGCTGGCCATGTCCTTGCCGGCTCAGCAAGTCTCTACCTCACTGTCCCTAGACTTGGGAGCTGGTGCTTCTGGTGTGCTTCATTCCCACGACAGTGGGGCCCCAGGGCCTGAGGATACCCCCTTGGGGGGGGTTCCCTTCTCCCGGGAGGTCCTTCTGAATCCGCTTCAGATGAACCTCCAAGAAAAAAATTGTGCAAGAGGAAGCACATTAACTCCCAGGATGAGTCTGTCACATCAGATACTGACCTCGATGATGCGGGAGGGGTCTCCAAAATCATCCTCTGATGACGTCTCATTCTCCGATATCCTCGAGATCCTGAGACAGGTGATTGGCAGTCCAAAACCCCTTCCGCGGAGGAGTCAGTCTTCCTCAAGGCTTTTGGGGCCCAGCCCTCCGCCTCCTGGGTGTCTCCAACCTTCGATGAATTACTAGATTTAGTTTCTCGAAGGGTGTGGGAACACCCTGACTCTGTGGAACCGGTGCCCGCCAGGCCTAACAAGTTCTGCTCAGCCCCTCCTCAGAAGGAATTTTTGACTAAAGGAGTTGCAGTAGATGCGATGGTGGTGGCATCTGCCTCTCAGCAAGACGTGGCAGAGGCTTCAACGTCTATTCACCCTCCTAATAAGGATTCCAGGAGCATGGATAGGTACGGGAAGCGTACCCTTTCTTCAGCGGCTTTTACCCTGCAGTCGCTGAATTACCTTTGTCATTTTACCAGGCTCCAAAGGGACCTCCTCAAAGAGTTAGGTGAGTCTCTTACGGGTAATCTTCCTGAGGCGTTAGCCCAAACTGTTGGCGCCCAGATGACTACCCTATCTTCGATAGTCAACTCATCCATGAGGCTCATCTCATATGCGGCCGAAGGGGCGAGTAGAGCAGCGGGAACAGGCGTGGCTCTTAGAAGACACGCCTGGTTACGCTTGTGTCCCTTTGCAGAGGCTTTTAAGTCTTCCTTCACCGACGCCCCCTTTGATGGGTCCTCTCTGTTTGGACCCAAAGGTGAAGGACACACTGACTCGGTGCGAGCAGGAGGGCAAGACCTTGACTGCCGTGGGGGGCCTGATGTCCTTCAAGAATGCAACTGCAGTCATAACATATGGGTTGTCCTGCCTCAGGCAGCCCTCGGTCGGCCGAATTCCAAAGTTTGGGTCTGGCGTCGGCTGGTGTCGCCTCCTCTCCGACGTCACAACGGCTGGAGTATAAAGGCATCGGCCGATGCCATCTTCAGTCTTTCTTGCCGTGCGGTGCCCGAAGCAGAAGCAGTTCGCAAGTGCCGGTCGGTCAGCTCCTGTGTTTTCAGTACCGAAGTCATCTAAAAGCTAAGTACCCCGTTGGGGAACATTTTTTCTTGCCTCAGCCGATGTCAGAACAAATTGAGGAAGTTAATAATTGTTTGTCTTGTGGTAAACAAATACCTCATAAGGACTTCCATTCTTACTGTCTTCCTTGCCTGGGCCCAGACCACGACGTCTCGGCCTGTGCTGCCTGTGCTTGCTTTAATAAGCGCACTCTCAGGCGCCGGGCAGAATTTGCTGAAGACTTTTTTGGCGAATCCTTCGCATATACCATGCCGTCGGATCTACCGACAGCTCAATCTTCCAAAAAACGGAAGGACCGGGACCGGCATCCTCGGCCCGCGTCCTCTACCGATACTACTACTAGACCCTCTGCTAGTGCTATGGTCCCTGCGGAAGCGGTAATTCAGCCGCTCCAGGCCGACGACACAGCGTTAGCTAGTCCTTCGGTCCCGGAGACCTCTCTGGTGCCGGTTGTTGATTTTCCTCCGGATACCGAAGTTCTTGATTTACCCGACACCATTCCGGTGGACAAGGTCACTCCTGCACGTGGGGCTGCTAGGCCTCCTGTATCTATGTCCATCAAGGCCTTTGCACGTGCTAAGGCCGCCAGCCAGGCCAAGGCCCATCCTAAACCTGCTGTCCAGGCCCCATCTTCTGACAAACAGATTATGTCTCTTGCTGCAGACCTTATTTCCCTTATCAGGGGGTCTCAGCCTCACCCAGACAGAGGTTCTCAGCCTCCTGCAGAGAAAAGGCCTAGAACTGAGCAGACTGAAAACCTCTCTTCAGATGAGGCCTCTGGGGATTCTGAGCATTCAGGTATTCAAGATGAATCCTTTCAGGCCTATGAGGACTCTGATGCTGAGGAATCATTTCCCTCTGCCTCTCCTCCAGAGGATTTCTCTTTTGGTGAAGTCCTGCACTCAATGAGGGAACATTTCCAATGGCAGGGTCAGGAATTCTCTGATTCCAGGAAAAGGCTCCGTACCTTCCTAAAGCTTCCCCAGCACAGACCTTTAGCTATTCCTCCTGTGATGGATGTTTTGGATGATGTTTTCTCTGATTCCAGTGCTAACCTTGACTCTCTCCCCCCTGCTCCTGTCAAGCCAGGCAGATATTACAGTCCCTGACACTCACAAACATCTCTTTAAGGCCCACACCGTGGATTTAGAAACCATTTCACAGGGTCCCAAGGGAGTGGCTACCTCCACTGCCAAGAATCCTTTGTCAGCGGATAGGGAAGCTAGGTCTGTGGAGAGATGGGGTAAAAAAGTTTATACCTCTACCACCCTAGCCATGAGGTCACTTAACTGCCTTTTTCATATGTTTCAGTACCAGGATTTTTTACTGGATGATTTACAGAAAAAGCTAGCCTCTCCTGAGCCTATTGATAGAAAGGCATTGCAGGATCTAGTACATAACACTCAGCAGGTTAACAATCACTTTCTTCAGTGTGGTTATGATGCATTGGAGGCTTCATGTAGGGCAGCTATGACTGGGGCTGTGATACGTAGACATGCTTGGTTAAAAGATCAGCCACTGCCAGACCATGTCAAAGTAAAGTTACTTGATGCACCTCTGGAGAAACAGAAGCTTTTTGGTGCTAATGCACAAGATGTGTTGAAGTCCATTGAGGAAAAGGCTAAATCAGTACAGACAGTCAAAGATTTCCTCCAGGTTCAGCCACCCAGATTCAGTAGAAACTGGCCTTCAAAGAATTGGTCCTTCCCAGACTCGGACAAGTTTCAAAGGGGAAAGAACAGGCGTGGCTGAGGCCAATACCGAGGCTCCTACAGGGGCCGCCAATGGCAACCTACAAATCAAAGAAGTGCTGTAGCCAGTCCAGCTGCACCACAAGGACAACTGGATTCTGGATTTAATAGACAAGGGTTACAGATTCCACTTCCACACTTTACCTACAAGACAAGGCATGCCAAACCTGCCACTCCATCAAAGGGCAGAGGCACTCATTCAAATTTCAAAGCTATTAAGTATAAAAGCAATAGAAAAGGTACCTCCTCAGGAACAAGGCCAGGGATTTTATTCAAGACTGTTCCTTGTTCCAAGAAAGGAAAACAAATGGAGGCCTATACTGGACTTGTCTACTCTAAATACCTTTCTCATTGTGCCAAAGTTCAAAATGCTGACGTTACAGCTACTCCTTCCTATGCTGGGCAAGGGGTCTTGGCTGGTCACTCTGGACCTCAAGGAGGCATACCAATCAGACAAAGCTGCAGAAGATACCTCAGATTTCTTGCAGGGACAGAGCATTATCAATTCTCAGCATTGCCGTTTGGCTTATCTACTGCGCCCAGAGTGTTCACGAAATGCCTGGCATCAGTAGTGGCACACTGCAGACTCCAGGGAATTCAAATATACCCCTACCTGGACGACTGTCTCATACAAGCAGACAACAAACAAACTTTAACAAAAAAACTTGGACTATGTCATGCAAATACTACAGGCCTTGGGATACACAGTCAACATTCAGAAATCAAGACTACGGCCATCCAACAGATTATCTTCCTAGGGGCCAAACTGGACACTCAAACACAAATGTCCTACCTCACAGAGGAAAAACAACAACAGTTACCAGAGTACTTCAAAGGCTTAGCACAGCTCTCCCAGCTGACTGCAAGGAAACTCCTGCAGGCCCTGGGATTCATGGCATCATGCATTCTTCTGATACCTTTGGCAAGACTTCATATGAGAAAGCTGCAATGGTATTTAAAAAGCTTATTGTCCCAACACAGCCAAAGCCTAGAGGATGTAATCCCACTTATTCCATGTCTGCAAAAAGAATTCTTGTGGTGGGCTCAAGCAAGTCAATCAAACAAAGGTATGTCTTTCAACAGGCCTCAAGCAGGACAAATAATTACAACAGATGCCTCAGATCATGGATGGGGGGCGCACATGGAGGGCAGATGCGTTCAACGTCAGTGGACACCAAAGGAAAGACATCTGCACATAAACCAAAAAGAGATGTTGGCAGTGATGCATGCAATCGAGAGTTTCGAAAAATCACTGCAACAAGGACATTTACTAATAAGGACAGACAACACCACTGTCATGTGTTATATAAACAGGCAGGGAGGGACTCATTCATACCCCCTCTGCAGACTAACAATGATTCTCTGGGAAAAAGCACCGAGTCTGAAGATACAACTGCAATCCCAGTTTGTGCCAGGCAAGGACAATGTACTGGCAGACAAGCTGAGCAGAAATTTCTTGGATCCACACGAATGGATGCTGCATCCCCACATTTTCTCACAAATAACAAAGACATGGGGGAGACCGGACATAGATCTCTTTGCGTCTCACACAAATCATCACCTGGAAAAATTCTGTACCAGGACCCACCATCCTCTAGCCTGGACAACGGATGCTCTTTCCTTCAGCTGGAATTCCCTAAAAATTTATGTATTCCCTCCTCTGCCACTGTTGACCAAGGTGATCCTGAAGATCAAAGCAGAACAACCAACAGGCATCTTGATAGCTCCAGACTGGCCAAAGCAACACTGGTACCCATTGCTGCTGAGCATAACTCTGACCAAACCGTGGCCTCTGCCCCTATGGTCCCTGCTCCTAACAGCACAACTACAGGACTGTTCACCAAAACCTGAAAACATTACATCTGACAGCCTGGAGGTTACCTTAACTCCCTCCGCTTCCACTCTTTCCAAGGCAGTTCAAGACATCTTATTGGAAGCACGCAGACCTTCCACCAGAAAAACCTATTCAGCCAAGTGGAAAAGATTCAGCATCTGGGCTGCCAACAGGGGTCAGGATACAACAGTACTGAGTATACCTCAGATATTGGAATACTTGGCAGAAATGTTTCACTCTGGACTCTCATATTCTTCCATAAAGATTCATACCTCAGCAATCTCAGCAAGATACAATTGTGATCCACCAGTGTTCTCACATCCTTTGCTAAGACAGTTCCTAAGAGGAATAAAGAATATCAAGCCTCCCAGAAAACAACCAATTCCTGCATGGGACCTCAATTTTGTATTGGAAAAATTAACTCTTCCTCCCTTTGAGCCAGCAGCAGCCTCAGAGATACAATTTTTATCGTGGAAAACGGCTATTCTATTGGCAGTCACATCAGCAAGAAGAGTCTCAGAGATACAGGCACTCATAGCAGTACCTCCTTTCCTCATTTTTCATCAGGACAGAGTCTCTCTAAGAACAAATCCTTCTTTCATGCCAAAGGTAATTTCCAGGGTGACACTAAATCAAGCTATTCACCTTCCTACATTCTTCCCCAATCCTCAAAATAGAGGGGAAAGACTGCTACATACCTTGGACATACACAGGCAACTACGCTACTACTTGGACAGAACTAAGGCCACCAGAAAGTCTGACCAGCTGTTTGTAGTCTATGCTGCTGGAAAACAGGGAAAAGCAATCTCCAAGCAAACAATTTCAAAATGGATTGGACACTGCATCAAATTCTGCTATTCTTACCATGGAAAAAGTGTGCCAGCCAATATTAGGCCACATTCCACCAGAGCTATAGCCACATCCACAGCTTTCCTAAGAGGAGTGGCCACAAAGGCCATTCTAGAGGCTGCTACATGGAGCTCCGTGCATACATTTACCAAACACTACAACCTGCCTTTATACTCCAGATCCCGAGCAGGCTTTGCTTCGGCAGTCCTGCAGGGCATTTTAGCTACACCATCCTTTTCTTAGCTCCATCCACCCCCAACTTGGCTATGGTATTCAACCCATATGTTATGACTGCAGTTGCATTCTTGAAGGATATAGTACAGTTTTGTACCTACCATAAATGTAGATGTCCGATAGATATGCAACTGCAGTTGGATTTTCCCTCCCTCCTTCCCCTCTTATCCTTCTTTATGGGTCCATTCCCCCTTTCCCTATTAGCTGGGGGCATCTCCTATGGTGTATCTGTTTATTACTGTTGTGCATGTCTGGAATTGTTTATCCATTCACCAAATTTAGCCTTCCTATGAGGGCACCTGGCATCTGGGGCAAGAAACACTGAAGAAGATGGCGTCGGCCGATGCCTTTATACTCCAGCCGATGTCCTTCAAGGATGCATCTGCAGTCCTAACAAATGGGTTGTCCTGTCGTCAGGCAGCCCTTCGGTCGGCCGGATTCCAAAGTCTGGGTCTGGCCTCGGCTGGTGTCGCACTTCACCCGACGTCATCTCTGCTGGTCTTCGGGTATAAAGGCATCAGCCGACGCCATTTTCCTCAGTCTTTCTTGCCGCGTGGCGCCCAAAGCAGAAGCTGTTCGCAAGTGCCGGTCGGTCAGATCCAGAGATTACTACTACCGAATACTACTTCGAAGACTTCTAAAGCTAAGTACCCCGTTGCGGACTCTTTCTTGCCTCAGCTGATGTCAGAAAAAGTGAATAACTGTTTAACTTGTGGGAAACAAATACCTCATAAAGATTTCCACTCTTACTGCTTACCTTGTTTAGGCCCAGACCACGGCGTAGCAGCCTGTTTAGCCTGTGCTTCCTTCAACCGACGCTTAGGCATCGGTCGGAGTTTGCTGAACAGTTTTTCGGCTCAGATTTTGCGTACATTATGCCGTCGGATCCTCCGACTTCTCAAATTGTTAAGAAACGCAAGAAAAGACCGACACTCGCGGTCCGCGGTTTCGGCGAAACCACGGTTAAGCAAACCGCGAGTGTCTCGGTTTCGGCCGAATCCGAGCAAACGGGTCAATCTTCAGCCGAATCCATGACTACTACCGAGGCTCCCGCTACCCTAGTTGAATCGGCCTCTGAAGTTTTGCCTATTAATGTGGTTCCTCTAGAATTATCGGACACCATCCCTTTGGATGTTTCTACCCCAGCACGTGGTGCTGCTAGGCCTCCTGCAGCCATGTCTATAAAGGCCTTTGCCAGGGCTAAAGCAGCCAAATCTGCTAAATCTGTGCCTGTTAAGCCCCCCTCACACAGGCCCAGTTCCAGTTCTCAAATGCTTACTCTGGCAGAGGATCTCATCTCTTTAATAAGGGGATCCCAATCTCACCCAGACAGGGCCTCTCAGCCTCCAGAAAAGAGACCTAGAGCAGAGCCCCCAGAGCCAGTGTCCTCAGATGATTCTTCTGATGATACAGACCATCCAGAGGCTCCTTTTTCTACTTATGAAGATTCCGATGCTGACGAATCTATTCCTTCTGCCTCTCCACCAGAGGAATTTTCCTTTGGGGAAACCTTACATGCCATGAGAGAGCAATTCCAATGGCAGGGACAAGATTTCTCTGATTCAAGAAAAAGGCTTAGGACCTTTCTGCATTTACCGCAACATAGGCCCTTAGCTATACCTCCAGTTCTTCCTGTTGTGGATGATGCATTTAATGATGTTTGCACTGCTCCTGATACTTTACCTCCAGCCCCTGCCAAGCCCGATAGGTTTTACAGGGTACCGGACACTCATCACCACCTATACAAGGCTCCCTTGCAGATCCTGAGACTATCTCCCAGGGGCCTAAGGCAGTAGCTTCGACCTCAGCAAAAACCCTCTCCTTCTGAAAGGGAATCCAGGTCCTTAGAGATGGGGTAAAAAGTTTACACCTCTGCTACTCTCTCAGCTAGAGCTTTGAACTGTCAGTTTCATATGATCCAATACCAAGAGTTTATGCTTGATCAGTTAACTAAGAAACTGTCCTCTGATGATTCCCTAGATAAGAAATATGTTTTAGAAATGGTGAATAACATTCAGCAGGTTAGTAACCATTCTTTAAAATGTGGCTATGATGCACTGGAGGCTTCATTTAGATCAGCCATGACTGGCACAGTTATAAGAAGGCATGCATGGTTGAAAGAACAGGTCTTGCGGATCATGTTAAAGCAAAGCTATTAGATGCTCCTATGGATAAGGTCAGTCTATTTGGTTCTCCTGCCCAGCAAGTAATGAAGAAAATGGAAGAGAAGGCAAAATCTGTACAAACAGTTAAAGATTTCTTGCAGGTTCAGCCCCCAAGGTTTAGCAGGAACTGGCCTTCCAAAAATTGGTCCTTTCCAGACTCCTCTAAATCTCAGAGAGGCAGGAATAGACGTTCCAGAGGCAGAAATCAATCCAGAGGAGGTGCCTACAGAGGATGCCAGTGGCAAGGCAATAACCAACGAGGCACAGACACAACCACTGCCACTGCAACAGGACAATCACAGTGACTTGGCTCTGACACCGCCTACCAGGGAACAAATAGCAGCACCCTTAGGCGGAAAGTTAGCCTTATTTTCAAAAAAATGGCACTATATCACAACAGACAAGTGGATTTTACAAACTATAGACCAAGGCTACAGGTTTCATTTCCACACCTTACCAGTAAAAAGAGGAATGCCAAACCTACCTCCAAATAAAAAAACAGAAGCTCTAAAACAGATAGCTCAATTAACAAAGATGAGAGCTGTGGAAAGGGTACCACCTACAGAACAGGGCAAAGGATTCTACTCCAGACTCTTCCTAGTACCAAGAAAAGAGAAAAGCTGGAGACCTATTCTCGACCTGTCCGCCTTAAACACATTCATCATTGTTCCAAAATTCAAAATGCTGACCCTACAGCAACTTCTTCCCATGCTGGGCAAGGAGTGTTGGCTGGTAACTCTAGATCTCAAGGAGGCATACCTGCACGTCCCCATACGACCAATTTGCAGAAGATACCTCAGATTTCTTGCAGGATCAGAGCATTATCAATTCTCAGCATTGCCCTTTGGCTTATCTACTGCGCCCAGAGTATTCACAAAATGCCTGGCATCAGTAATCGCTCATTGCAGGCTACAGGGAATCCAAATTTATCCATACCTGGACGACTGCCTGATGCAAGCGGACAACAAAAGCAAGCTGACAAAAGACTTACAAAGAGTCATTTGCTTACTACAAGCCCTGGGATACACAGTCAATTTAAAAAAGTCAAGACTGATACCATCCCAAACAAGAACATTCTTGGGTGCAGAATTGGACACAGTAAAACAGATGGCATTCCTAACTGCAGAAAAACAAGAACAACTCCCTCTTTACTTCTTGGCATTAACAAAGCAGAACAAACTAACAGCAAGGAAAGTACTGCAGGCCTTGGGCTTCATGGCATCATGCATAATCCTGGTACCCCATGCCAGACTGCATATGAGAAAGCTACAGTGGTACCTAAAGAATTTATGGTCTCAACACAGGCACAGCTTAGAAACCGAAATACCTCTAATCCCATGCCTGAAACAAGAGTTCCTATGGTGGGCTCAGGCATGCCAGTCAAACCCAGGCTTGCCCTTCCACAACTTTCAAGCAAGCCAAACCATCACAACGGACGCCTCAGACCTAGGTTGGGGGGCACACATGCTGGACAAATGCATACAAGGATTATGGACTCCAGACCAGCTGCACCTGCACATAAATCAAAAAGAAATGCTGGCAGTAAAACTAGCAATCCAGAATTTCAGACCATTGCTCAAAGAAGGCCATTTAATGATAAGGACAGACAACACCACAGTCATGTGGTACATCAACAAACAGGGAGGCACTCATTCATACCCCCTATGCCGAATGACTCTGGACCTATGGAATATGGCTCTGAGCTACAACATCCAGTTACAGGCAATATTTGTACCGCGAAAAGAAAACATCCTAGCAGACATGTTAAGCAGAACTACCTCGGATGCTCACGAATGGATGCTACACCCGGACATCTTCAAGGCCATCACAAAGAAATGGGGAATGCCACAAATAGACCTATTCGCATCCCCACTCAATCACCAGCTCAAGAAATTCTGCACAAGGACATACCACCCACTTGCATGGAAGGTGGACTCTCTATCCTTCAGTTGGAAAGGCCTGACAGCATATGCATTCCCACCTCTTCCTTTGATGCACAAGGTACTACTGAAAATCAAAGAGGAACGTCCAAGGATAATTCTGATAGCTCCAAATTGGCCAAGACAACACTGGTATCCATTGCTGAGGAGCATGTCTCTGGGGAGAACATGGACACTACCCCTGATGCCTTTGATGTTAACTCAGAACGACTACAACATCATGCATCCAAACCTAAAAACTCTGCAACTGACTGCCTGGAACATTACATAACAGCAACTAACCCAGATTTATCCCAAAGGGTTAAAGACATTATCCTTGAGGCCCGCAGACCTTCAGCAAGAAGGAACTATGCAGGAAAATGGAAAAGGTTTGTCATTTGGAGTACTGAAAGAGGAAAAGATGTGTCAAAGATAGATATTGCAAACATCTTGGAGTACTTGGCAGAGCTTCTCCGTACAGGCCTGTCCTATTCCTCCATCAAGATACATGCATCAGCTATTTCTGCAGAATACAGCTTCGATCCCCCTGTCTTCTCACATCCCCTACTCAGGCAGTTCCTCAGAGGAATCAAGAATGTAAAACCTCCTAGGAAACCACCATTACCAGCATGGGACTTGAACTTTGTGCTAGAAAAATTGACACTCCCTCCATTTGAACCAGCAGCAACAGCAAATCTTCAACACCTATCCTGGAAAACTGCTTTCCTACTGGCAATTACTTCAGCAAGAAGGGTTTCGGAACTACAGGCCTTAATGGCAGTACAACCCTTCCTAATCTTCCATCAAGATAGAGTGTCCATGAGAACTAATCCTACATTTATGCCTAAGGTGGTATCCAGAGTTTCTCTAAACCAGGCAATCCACCTACCTACCTTCTTTCCCAATCCACAGAACAGGGGGGAAAGACTGCTGCATACCTTGGATGTACATAGACATTTGCGCTACTACCTGGACAGAACCAAGGGCAATAGAAAAACTGACCAGCTTCTAGTAGCTTATGCAACAGGAAGGGAAGGAAAAGCAATTTCCAAACAGACGATCTCCAAGTGGATAGGAAATTGCATAAGATTCTGTTACTCCTACCATGGAAAGCAAATTCCACAGAACATAAGACCTCACTCTACAAGGGCTACAGCCACTACCACAGCTTTCTTACGAGGAGTGGCTACCAAGGACATTATTGAGGCGGCTACTTGGATCTCCATACATACATTTGCCAAGCATTACAACTTACCTCTATACTCTAGATCCCGAGCAGGGTTTGCCACTGCTGTATTGCAAGGGATCCTAACTACACCATAATTCTTCTTCCTCCTCCCCTAGTTTAGCTATGGTATTCTACCCATTTGTTAGGACTGCAGATGCATCCTTGAAGGACATAGTACAGTTTTGTACCTACCATAAATGTAGATGTCCGAACAGGATAGCATCTGCAGTCAGGATTACCCACCCTCCTTCCCCTCTGTGGTACTCCTAGGGTATTTACCCTCCTTATAGCTTGCTAGGGGGGATCTCTTATGGTGTATTTGTTTGTATATATGTACATACATGCTTATTTGTTGTGTTTGCCTACTATTTTTTTTTGGAAACATTGGCATTTACCCAAAATTTAGTTTTCCAAGAGGGCAACTGGCATCTGGGGCAAGAAACACTGAGGAAAATGGCGTCGGCTGATGCCTTTATACCCGAAGACCAGCAGAGATGACGTCGGGTGAAGTGCGACACCAGCCGAGGCCAGACCCAGACTTTGGAATCCGGCCGACCGAAGGGCTGCCTGACGACAGGACAACCCATTTGTTAGGACTGCAGATGCTATCCTGTTCGGACATCTACATTTATGGTAGGTACAAAACTGTACTTTGTGACATCGGAGAGGAGGCGACACCAGCCGACGTCGGACCCAGACTTTGGAATTCGGCCGACCGAGGGCTGCCTGAGGCAGGACAACCCATATGTTATGACTGCAGTTGCATATCTATCGGACATCTACATTTATGGTAGGTACAAAATTGTACTTTTTTCTGCTCCCTCTAGACCTTATCCCAAGGCCCAGAGAGGAGGGAAAATGTGGTTCAGGAAATCTCAAAGGTCTTTCCCTACTCCACCGAGTGATCCCCCCTCTAGAGGCAGGGGGGGGGATTCAGGAAGACGCTGCCCCAGAGGCGGCAGAGGCCCCCGTAACTCTGGAGACCGCGATTCCTTTCGTGGTCCATCCTACGCTCCCCGTCTCTGAGACGTGGCCCGACTGCGCATCTCCGGAGCCAGTCTGGGGTCGTTTTGCGGAACACCCACAGGCTTGGGAATCTATCACCAAGGATCAGTGGGTGCTCCGAACCATAACCGGAGGCTATCTCATCCCTTTCATCATGATCCCCCCTCTTCCTATCAGGAAAATCCCGGATGTGCCACCCAGTCAGCGGGATCAAGCAGCGGTCGAGGTTTCAAAGCTGCTAAGAAAAGGAGTCATCCAGCCTGTCCCCGCCGACCACATCGGATCAGGAACTTACTCAAGACTATTTTTGTTGCCAAAAAAGACAGGGGACCTAACGCCCATTTTGGACCTCAGATCATTGAATCGCTTTGTAAAAAAATCCAAATTCCGAATGGTCACCCTTCAGTCCATTCTCCCGTTATTGGAGAAGGATGTCTGGATGTGCTCCATAGATCTCACGGACGCTTACTATCACATTCTGATAAGTCAAGAGTCCAGGAGTCATTTACGCTTCCACCTGGGAACCAGTCATTTCCGGTTCCGAGGACTGCCCTTTGGTCTCACCACAGCCCCCAGGGTGTTCACCAAGTGTCTGGCAGTAGTGACAGCTCACTTGAGAAGTCTAGGATTCCAAGTGTTTCCCTATCTAGACGACTGGCTCCTTACTGCCACCTCCAAGCATCTATTAGTTCGGGCGCTTATGACTACAGTCAGTTTGGGTCATTCACTAGGAATTACGTTCAATTGGGGAAAATCTGTGCTGCAGCCGTCTCAGCGTATTACCTTTATAGGCGCAGAGTTAGACACAAGAAGAATGCGGGTATTCTTGCCGGTAGAAAGGATTCAGGTCCTGCAGTCTCAGGTTCAAACCTTGTTACCCAGATCACGAGTTCAGGCCAGACTGATTCTGCAGTTATTGGGCACGATGGCCTCGACTATTCTTCTAGTCCCCTTAGCCAGGCTGCACATGCAGGTGCTGCAATGGCTACTGTCTGTTCAGTGGTCCTTTCAGGAACTTCCCTTGAACCATTTGGTCCAGATTACCAAAATTTGCCGTCGGGACCTACGTTGGTGGCTGCTTCGGTCCAACCTGGACCAGGGGCAACCCTTTGCCCTTCAGCCTCGCGTCGCCACGGTGACCACGGACGCCTCCCAGACAGGATTGGGGGGGGTCATTATCTGGACAGGTCTGTCCAAGGCACGTGGCAGGCTCACGAAACGCACTTACATATCAATATCCTGGAAATGAGAGCAGTGCTACTGGTGTTGCAAGCACTTCATCATGCTCTTCCCCGGGGTACTATTGCGATCCTATCCGACAACATGTCGGTAGTCTGGTACATAAACAAGCAAGGCGGAACCAGGTCCTACCCTCTTTGCCGAGAGGCCATGAGAGTGTGGCATTGGGCGATTTCTACCCAGCGTTTCCTAGTGGCAACGCACATTCCGGGGAAATCCAATGTGATTGCAGACAGGCTGAGCAGGACTCTCCTGTTACCCCACGAGTGGTCCCTCAACGACAGGGTGGCCGCAAACATCTTCGCCAAGTGGGGCCTCCCTTGTTGCGACTTGTTCGTCAGCCCTCACAATGCGAAATGCAGGGAGTTCTTCACTCTGACTCCCTCTCAGGGGCAGATTCCCAGGGACGCTCTTGCTCACAGTTGGCCCCCCGGTCTACTTTACGCCTTCCCTCCGGTTCCCCTTCTCCCGAAGGTGATACAGAAGGCGATTTGTCTAGGAAGCGACATGATTTTGATCGCTCCACACTGGCCTTGTCAGGTTTGGTTCCCCTTCCTTTTGAGGTATGCGGTGGAGGGCCCATGGTTTCTGGACCTGGTGCCCGACCTGTTGACTCATCAGTTGGGACAGTCTCACCCATCCCTCAGGTCCTTGAGGTTGGCCGCTTGGTTACTCCACTTCCAACCTTAGTCAGAGATAACTGTTTTTCTCCAGACGTCATCCACATTTTGTCCTCTTCTCACAAACCTTCCACTATTAAACTGTATTCCAGCAAGTGGAAGAGGTTTGCTCTTTGGGCCCAGCAACGAGGTATAGATCCCCTTACCGCCCCAGTACCTCAGGTTTTAGAATTCCTGGCTTCTTTGTTTTATTTGGGCTCTTCAGTTTCCACAATTAAAGTCCAACTGGCGGCTATCGCTAATTTTCATGTCTCCTTTGAGCCTTCCTTAATGGCAAACGGGCTTTGCAAATCTTTCCTTAAAGGACCGTGGCTCCTTCGGCCCCCAATAGCCCATCCTGTGCCCCCTTGGGACCTGAATATGGTTCTAGCTTCTTGAACTGCCCGCCCCTTTGAACCAGCAGCTACTTGTGATATAAAATTTCTATCTTGGAAAACCGTCTTTTTGGTGGCAATAACCTCTGCCAAGCGGGTCTCAGAGCTTCAGGCTCTCTGTTCTAATCCTCCTTATTTGACCTTTCACAAAACAGAGTGTCCCTCAAGTTAAATCCCTCTTTCTTGCCCAAGGTAGCATCCCCCTTATGCATTCAACAATCCTTGGAGCTCCCTGTGTTTTTTCCCAAATTCTCCAATAGCGCAGAATATATTTTCCATCAGTTGGATGTTCACAGACAACTGCGTTTTTATTTAAGTAGGACCAATCAGACACGAAAGTCAGATCAGCTGTTTGTGTCCTTTGCGGAAAATAGGTTGGGTCAACCGGTGGCTAAAACCACCATAGCCAAATGGATTAAAGATTGCATCTCTTTCATTTATTCACGGTCCGGCAAAGAGCTACCTTTCCCAGTCAGGGCTCATTCTACCAGGGCAATGGCTACTTATGTAGCATTCCACTCCAAATTATCGATAGATGATATCTGTGCGGCCGCTACCTGGACTTCTCCACACACCTTCATTTCTCATTACAAGATAGATGTGGCTTCTCTGGGTAGAGCTTCCTTTGGTTCCACAGTTATCAGGAGTGTTTTCCAATGAGCCACCTGGGATTTAGGTGCTAGGGACGCTGTCCCATCAGTTATGAATGTAGGCGAGATAGGATCCCATTACATCTTTTAGTTATGTACTTACCATAACTTCGGATGTATGGGATCCATCTCGCCTACATTCATACGTACCCGCCCTCCTTCCCCCTTCCCATTGGATTTAGAGGGAATGCTGCTACTTACTGAGTTTTTCTCTTGAAGGACTTTAGTTTGTTACAGTTGCTGGTATGTCTCTGTGTCTGGATGTAGGTATGAAAGCGAACAAACAAGATCTGGGGAAGCAGGCGTGGTGCATTCTGGGATAAGGGGTAGCCCAGCCAATTAGAGACTTCGTTCTACTATATAGTGGCCGAGTCGGAGACGATGGATCGGCTCCGAACCCATCAGTTATGAATGTAGGCGAGATGGATCCCATACATCTGAAGTTATGGTAAGTACATAACTAAAAGTTTTGTATTCTTCCATTTACTCACTAATTTCAGAGTTGCTGGTCTAACTGTTCATGTCCATCTCCCAACATCAGATTGTGGTTCAAGTCCAGGGTACTGCTGATTCTTCTAGTCAACTCCTGTGTTTTTCCTTTCTCAAGTGTTTTCCTTTGGAAAGTTGGAAGAGGTTTCACTGGCAGTCTGTCTGTGAACCTTGCCATCAGAAGAATGAGAAGCAGAATCCCTTTCTGCTTGATGACTCACATTTTGTTGGATAAACTTTTATTTCCTCTGTAGCCTGTTTTGCTTGAAGAATGACCTTGCTCCCCTGAGGAAAAAAATGGATTGAGGATAGCTGGAATACAGCAGCTTGAATCTCTAACCTGCCTCTCAATATTCCCCGATTGCTGGGATAAATTTGCTTGACTTCTGCCTGGTGTACAGCCAAGTAATCATTCTCTACAAACATTTTACTGTCTCCAGTGTTTAATACTTTGTCCTCTACTACAGTTTTGTCAGGATCAACTCTTTCTACTGGTATGATTGCGTATCTACTAATATTGGTTTTGGCTGCTTTCTAATGGCCAGGGTTGGAGCATACAATCCTGGTTGCCCTTTTGATTAATAAATTGTGCTGTGGAACACCAGTCCATTTACTTATTTGTGCTTTCATAAAATTAACACTCTTCTTTCCAGTTTCTTTGGTACAGCAGAAAATTTCAGGTTTTCTCTGTGCACTGTGTATTTTAACCCTATTTTTTTAAACAGTTCCTGAGAAACCTCACATTCAGCCAGCTTTTTCTTCATCTTCTGATTTTTGCAGTTTTAGCAGTTCATCTTAATGGCTAGTTTAAGGCTTCTGTTTTTTCCAGCCTTTTGTTTGAATTGATATATTCCTGTAATCACCACCTGAATGCATTTGATTTTCTCTCCCTCTAAATTACTGGAAGCAGTCTCTCGGAACAAAATGTGGAGCTTGAACTGCTTTTTGCCGATCTTTTCCCAGTGTTTCACTTCACCTTTTCTGGTTGATTTTCATTCAGGTTTTCTGAATGTGTTCTTTGCTGGCAACAGCAAAAGACCGCAAACTCTATCAAAAAACAAATAGGCAGCTGAATGTAGAAAACGCAGGTTTATTTAGAAAATTATCCTTAAAACCAGTAGTACAGGATTTTGTCCTGCCAACAATACTGGAACTTCATCAGATAAATTCAAACAACCAATACGCACCCTGCAAAGCATGCTATCTAGGACTTCTCCAAGAATGTATGACAACTTCTGTTTTATTAAAAACTTCCAGACAGGCTCCGTAGATTAATTCAGAATGATGTTCCTGTGCCAAATACAGCCACTTTATATAGTTAATAAAATGGCTGTATTTGGCACAGGATGGCATGCTTTGCAGGGTGTGTATTGGTTCTTTGAATTTATCTGATGAAGTTCCAGTATTGGGAAGAAATCCTGTACTACTGGTTTTAAGGATACTTTTCTAAATAAACCTGCATTTTCTACATCCAGCTGCCTATTTGTGCTTTGCTGGCATCCAAACAGTATATTTGCTAGCCAGTGACTGAATTTGAAAAAAAAAAAAAAAAAAACGTTTTTAGTGGCACTTTTTTTTTCTCCCCTTCAGCTTCTGTTTTCACACTGGGAGAGCAGAAGTTGTGTTGATCAGTGTGCAGCCCTCTTAGAAAAGTAGAGGCTTTTTTAACAATGCAAAGGGACTCTAGAAGTAGTACTAGGAACTTTCTTGACCCCAGGTAACATTGTTTATTCTTTTTATTTCTTTATTAATGGCCAAGGGCAGTTGTTACAAACTTCTTCACACTCGCACAGGATAATCACTGATTTTACATCAGCCTTCAACATCAACTCACAGCTTGTATTGTTAGTTTAGTACCATTTGAGCAACTTTTCTCTGTGGAAGTGCAGCAGGAGTTGAGGCTAGGAAACCTGCCACTGGAACATCCTATATGGCTAATTAAAGATTTTGTAGTTGGTTCCATAACTGTGAACTAAGACTTTTAGTGCAAAAATGTCTTTGGTTCTACAGGGTTTGTGAGATATCTGCTGACCTTTCCTACTCTTCTCTTAAGATTAATCTTTTAGCCTTTTCTGCATGTCTGTGTACAGATCCCTCTCCCTTCTTTGTCTCAAGTGAAGATTTCTGTAGGGGGCATTACTTTTCTGTCCACCTAGAAAAGAAGTGGCTCTTCTTGGGATCTTAACTTTGCACTGCAAATGTATTTTCCTTTTCAGCTAGCTTACAAAGTAAATTTAAAGGACTTAGAGAAAACAGTGTTTCTTGGTGCTTTGACTTCTGCAAGATAAGTATTTTATGGTAATTCAGTGTTTTCACATCTTTCATAAAGACGAGTATCCTTGAGAACTAACCTTCCTTTTAAGCAGAAAGTGGTTTGAGTTCAGTTTGACTTGATCTGTTCATCTCCCTGTATTCTTTCCATAATTAAACGATAAGGGTGAGAGAACTCTATAAACTCCAGATGTTTACAGACAACTCTGATACTATATTGACAAGACAAAGGACTAAAGAAATTCTTATTAAATTGTTTATTTCTTATGACCATAAGAAAAAGCGATATTCAGTATCAAAACAGAGTCAAAGAGCCCATTCCACCATAGCTATGGCTACTGGCTACTTCTGCTTTTTTTAAAGGGTTTGATTCTAGAAAGATTCTAGAGGTAGTGGTTTGGTGTTTTTTTTTCCCATACTTTTACCAAGCAGTGGAAATGTGTCATTCTGTAGAGCCAGGGTAGTAATTGAGTCATTCTTCAGGGGCTCCTTCTTCCTCCTTTCTTTCTAAGCTTTGGTATTTGTCTTGTATAGCATAGGCTACTGGGGTTGGGAGGGTGGCCCAATGGTTAAGGTGTTTGCCTTACAAACGCAAGGTGCAGGGTTTGAATCTCACAAGGGATAATTGGCTAGGCTTAAGAAATGGCTCGCAAGGGCAGTTAGCTTAGTACTAATCTATGAACCTATGAATCTAAGTAGTGATCTAATGATGAACATAGTGCACTATAAACACCCTCCTTCCTTACTTTTGGCTCCTTTTCTTTCTAAGCTTTGTTATTTATCTTGTATACGTAGGCTACTGCAGCAGTGATCTAATGATGAACATAGTGCACTATAAACACCCTCCTTCCTTACTTTTGGCTCCTTTTCTTTCTAAGCTTTGTTATTTATCTTGTATACGTAGGCTACTGCAGCAGTGATCTAATGATGAACATAGTGCACTATAAACACCCTCCTTCCTTACTTTTGGCTCCTTTTCTTTCTAAGCTTTGTTATTTATCTTGTATACGTAGGCTGCTGCAGCAGTGATCTAATGATGAACATAGTGCACTATAAACACCCTCCTTCCTTACTTTTGGCTCCTTTTCTTTCTAAGCTTTGTTATTTATCTAGGCTGCTGCAGCAGTGATCTAATGATGAACATAGTGCACTATAAACACCCTCCTTCCTTTCTAAGCTTTGTTATTTATCTTGTATACGTAGGCTACTGCAGTAGTGATCTAATGATGAACATAGTGCACTATAAACACCCTCCTTCCTTACTTTTGGCTCCTTTTCTTTATAAGCTTTGTTATTTATCTTGTATACGTAGGCTACTGCAGCAGTGATCTAATGATGAACATAGTGCACTATAAACACCCTCCTTCCTTACTTTTGGCTCCTTTTCTTTCTAAGCTTTGTTATTTGTCCTGTATAGCATAGGCTACTGCAGCAGTGATCTAATGATGAACATAGTGCACTATAAACACCCTCCTTCCTTACTTTTGGCTCCTTTTCTTTCTAAGCTTTGTTATTTGTCCTGTATAGCATAGGCTACTGCAGTAGTGATGTAATGATGAACATAGTGCAGTACAAACACCCTCCTCCTTTACTTTTGGTATCCTTTCTTTCTAAGCTTTGTTATTTATCTTGTATACGTAGGCTACTGCAGCAGTGATCTAATGATGAACATAGTGCACTATAAACACCCTCCTTCCTTACTTTTGGCTCCTTTTCTTTCTAAGCTTTGTTATTTATCTTGTATACGTAGGCTACTGCAGCAGTGATCTAATGATGAACATAGTGCAGTGTGAACACCCTCCTTCCTTACTTTTGGTATCCTTTCTTTCTCAACTTTGGTATTTTTCCTGTATAGCATAGGCTACTGCAGTAGTGATGTAATGATGAACATAGTGCAGTACAAACACCCTCCTTCCTTACTTTTTTGTTTGTTTTTACCATGGTGGATGTCCTTATCTTTTTCTTGGGCGTTCATTTTTTAGAATGCAGGAAGGTTCAGACTTCTAGCACTTGTGTGTCTGTTTTTGTACTAGCAGATCCTCCAGCTTCATTGGATGTACGTGCATATAAAAGTGCCCTGAAACTTGAGGCTGGCCAACTAGCCAATCCTTGACAGGATATGTTCTATATTGCGTAGGCTACTGCAGGAGTGATTTAATCAAACATCTACTTTTATGGTAAGATTACTTGCACATCTGTACTTGATCTTTCATAGGGATAGGAATATTTATACCAACCCCACTTTTATACCCAGAGTTGGCACCAAACTTAATTGGGCTGCCAAACTTCCAGTATTTTATCCATGACCACAGAATAAAATGCAAGAAAATTCCTTTCATGTGCATAGGCAGCTCAGATTGTAGTTAGAGCAGTGACGAGCAGGAAAGCAAACCAGATTTCAGTTATCTTTACAAAATGGAGTGTGTGAAAACCTGTTAAGCATATCTCGCTAGCTGAATTGCGAATTGTATTTCATTCTCCTACCAGTACTATGAAAAACCAGCAACCAGCTAAGTCAAAGCCCACTGTTTTTTGAGAGTTCTCCACATCAGCAATCCAGAATGCAGCACTGTAGTCCTCTGTCCACACTTTTGCCGGAGCTATGTATGTGGTCAGAGCAGGATTTGTATCCACTATTGTCCCTTGGGCCCTCCTCCCAACTCTGGGGAAACTCTGAGTCATTACTGCAGCAGTCATCTACAAAAAACCTAGTGCACTTGTGTTTGGTACTTAAATGTAGATTCATTATTGTACTACTGACTCCCTCCTGCCCCCATGTTTGGGGTAGGTGTCCTACCTTCCTCTTCCATTCCCCCACCCCCAGATACGTCTCTTGTGTAATCTCTCCCTGGCAGAGAGACAGGCAGGTGAAGGCCTGGTAACTAGGAGCATGTGCAGTGAAACTGACAAAGTCTAGAAAATGGTGCCGGCTGTCTATCCTTTATACCAATGACGTTCTGACGGAAGGGGAAAGTGAGATCTTTGCTATTTAAGCTGGCCATTGGAGTCTGCAAGCAGGATATGTGGAAGATTGTTAATACAATGAAGTATCTCCAGCATCTCTATGTATGACTACTGAACAAGACAAGGTGTGGCCAAAAGTTGGTCATTAGTTTAATAGGGAACTTTACAACTTTGGTTGTTATGATCAGTATTTCCTACCTAATAGTGTGCTTCGGGGTCTTTAAGATGCTGTTATGCCAAATAGGAAATATTTACTTTCTAACCAGGAAAGGAAGATGACCAGTGGTGGTGGTCTTGAGTATTCCCAGCTTGGCAGCCACACTTTTTGTTTTTACATTTGTTTGTCTGCATAGTCCGACTGGGTACAAGCCCATTTTCAGCGGAGGCCCGGGGAGGAAAGCTCTATTGGTCAGCTAACAAAATTTGATTGTCGTAATAATTCCAATGATACAACAAGATTGAGTCATGCAAATATGAGGGGGTAACATGCATAATAATTAAATATACAAGTTTGTTGGTTTAGGTACAAGTTAACTGTAGTCAGAGGGGTAGTAGTACATATGCAAGAGAACGGTCTAGGATATGAAGTTGGGACTTGTTCATAACCACTGAGACAAAGTAGGAAGTTAATTAGGTTAGTGGTGGAGAAAAGGGAGGAGGAGGTAGACTGGAACAGATGTAGTGCAGTAGAGAGAAGATACAGTAGAGAGGATGATATGCAGGTTGGTAGTGTCTACAGTATGTTGTGGAATAGTATTCCAGATACTGGATATATTGTTAGAATAGAAGAAGTCTCCCACCTTGTTGTTTTAGATGCATTTAGGAGAGCTTTATGAAAAGACTGGAGTTGTCGAGTGGTGGAATACGGAATAATTATCTGTTGTAGAACAGGGGTTCTTTCAGGTTGGTGAGCAATTCTGTAGGCAGAGATGAGCTAGGTATAGGTTAACAGATTGGGACGTTCTAACCAATTTAGTTTGTGTAGAGCAGAACAGTGGTGGGATCTATGTGGGGAATTGGTGGCAAATTTTGCTATTTTGTTGCAACAGAAGTGAAGTTTAGATGGATGTGTTTTGCTTACATTAGTGAATATGAGGGAGGCATGGAGTAGTGTGGACAGGAGATGAGTTCTAGCTATGTCTAGTCTAGTTTGATTAGTAAGAAAAGGCTTGATTCTATACTGGGAGCCTAGTTTAATGCAAGTCTTAATAGTCTGAGCTAGGTGTATGTCAGATTTAATTTCGTTGTTTGTTATTACACCTAGTAATTTTGTTTGGGAGATGGCTGATAAGTGGTGGTGTTGGAGTGTATCTGAAGTGTTGTTAGGGGTATTGGGTGTTTTGATGGGGTGGAAGAGAATCAGTTTTGATGTTCATGTTTTACTGTTGCAGTCATTACATTTGGGTTATCTGCCTGCAGGCAGCCCTCAGCCAGCCTGATTATCAGTCTTGGGTCCTGCGTCAGATACTTTCTCTTCTTCCATGATGTCAGGTAGTCAGGGGTATAAAGCATGCAGCCGATGCCATTACATCAGTCTTTCTTGCCGTGCAGTGCCTGAAGCAGAAGCAGTTCACAAGTGCCGGTCGGCCAACTCCTGAAATTTTCGTTTTCGAGTTTCAGAACCAAAGTCTTCAAAAAAGCTAAATACCCCGTTGGGGATCCTTTTTCTTGCTCAAAACTGATGTCAGTAAAAGTTAACAGTTGTATTACTTGTGGAAAGCAAATACCTCGTAAAGATATTCATTCGTGCAGCATTCTTTGCTTAGGGCCAGATCACGATGTCCCTCGCTGTCGGTTTTGTGCCTTATTCAATCCTCGAACTATTCGTCATCGGTTCATTTTCACATCAAACTATTTCGGTACTCTAATTATCCAGAAATGGCTTCGGTAAGCCATCCGACTACCGACATTCCAAAAAAAATGTAAAGATAGACAGAGACAGACCACATAGGTCCAAAGCTGCCAATGACGCTTCCGTTAAACTAAGTCGGCAGTTTGCCAGTACTCCGTGAGACGCTTTTGCAGCCCCTGATACCCGATACTTCAGATTCGTAGGCCTCTACTGAGACCCAGTCAGAGTCAGATATGCCGCGAAATGCTTCTTCGACTATGGAACCTGTGGATGTCTGTACCTTGGATGGGTCCGGAGCCGCTGTGCAGGCATCTGCTTCTGAGGGTGTATTCAGGCCTACTGACCTGCATATCAAACCAACACCATCTTCTACAAGGCCTAAATCTCGACCCACGTCTAGAAAACCGACGTCCAAACCACATGGTCAGGCCCATATGCCTAAAAATCAAATAAGAATGTCTGAAGACCTTATTACTCTAATTAGGGGAAGCCAGCCTTCTCCCTTTGAGACCTAGAACTGATTTTCCTTCTGATTCTTCTGATCAGGATTCTGAAATTTCTGTTTCTTCTGATGACCAGGATTTGCCCTTTACCTATGAGGATTCTGATGCAGAGGACTCCATACCCCCTGCTTCCCCTCCAGAGAATTTTTCTTTTGGTGAAACTTTGCACTCTCTTAGGGAGCATTTCCGCTGGGAAAGCCAGGATTACCCTTGACTCCAAAAAGAGGCTTAGGGAATTCTTACTCCTACCTCAACACAGGCCTTTAGCTATCCCTCCTGTACTGGACATTGTAGATGATGCCTCCTTGGAATCTAGCCTGCCCCCAGACAGTTTACCTCTGGCTCCCAGGAAACCTGACAGGTATTACAAAGTACCTGACTCTCACAAGTTCCTCCTTAAGAATCCTGCTGTGGACCCAGAGACCATTTAACAGGGACCCAAAGCTATTAAGGCAACTACTGCCAAATACCCTACCCCCTCTGATAGATTCCAGGGCCCTGGACAGATGGGGTAAGAAGGTATACACTTCTGCTGCTTTGGCCATTAGCGCCTTAAACTGCCAGTTTCATATGTTAAAGTACCAGCAGCATATTATTAGATTGCTTAAACAGAAAATGATGTTGAGCTGAAAATAAAGAATTTACAGGATTTAATGCATTCTGCTGAACAAGTGGGTAAACCTACTTTGCAGTGTGGTTTTGACTCTAGAGGCACCTTGCAAGGCTGCTGTCACTGGGTCTGTTCTTAGAAGGCATGCTTGGCTTAAGGAGCAAAATTTGCAAGATCATGTTAAAGCTAGATTACTGGATGCTCACTTAAACCAAGACCGCCTGCTTGGCAGCAAAGCAGAAGTACTTAAGGTGGAGGAAAAAGCTAAATCCATGCAAACTGTTAGATTTCCTGCAAGTACAGCCTCCCAGATTTAGTAGGCACTGGCCTTCTAAGAACTGGTCCTTTCCTGTCTCTTCCAGGCCTTCAGTCCAAACCCAGGAACAGTAGACCACCTAGGCTACAGTCTCAAGGTACTCACAGGCCTAAGCAGTGGGGAACTTCCACTTCCAAAGCTGGAAGTAGTAAGACAACCCCCTATGGTAAACTGTCACAATGACTTAACCTTAAACCTTCCAAGCCCTGCTCAGCTGCCTCCTCCCTTAGGGGGAAAAGATCACCCTGCATGCAAAAAACTGGGAACTCATTACCCAAGACAAATGGGTTAAAAATGTAGTTTCCCCAAGGATACAGATTCCACTTCCACACCTTACCAACCCCAAATGGTTGGCCAGATACCCCCCAAATCAGTGGGCAGAGGCTCAACAGCAGGTTCTCTTTCTTCTAAGTATAAGGGCTATTCAACCTGTCCCAGCAGAGGAATGGGAACAAAGTTTTTTTACTCTACTTTTCCTGGTACCCAGAAAAGACAACTGGCGTCCTATCCTGGACCTGTCTATTCTAAACACCTTTTTGGTAATCCCAAAATTCAAAATGCTAACTCTTCATCAGCTGCTTCGCATGCTGGGCAAAAATGCCTGGTTGGCAACATTGGACTTACCTGCACATCCCAATAAGGGAATCTTGCAGAAAATACCTATGCTTCAGAGCAGGCTACATGCACTATCAGTTCTCTTCACTGCCCTTTGGCTTGTCTATTGCGTCCAGGGTATTCACAAAGTGCCTAGCTCCAGTCATTGCATTCTGCAGGCAAAGAAATATTCAAATATACCCATACCTGGACGATTGTCTAATTCAGGCAGAAAGCCAGGACATACTATTAAATCATCTGGCATTTGTAAAGAAACTGCTAACCTCACTGGGGTACACCATAAATTAAAAGAAATCTCACCTAGTACCCTGACAACAAATTGTATTCCTGGGATCAAGCTTGAACACAACTTCCCAGATTGCCTATCTCACGCCAGAGAAACAAGTTTGACAGCCTACTTCAAACTACTGGCCACAAAGACCCAGCTGTCTGCAAGGAAAATGCAGCAAGTCCTGGGGTTCATGGCCTCTTGCATCCTACTAATTCCATATGCAAGACTGCATATGAGAAAACTACACTGGTATCTAAAAAACCTATGGTGTCAACATTCTCAAGACCTGGAATCAATGATTCCTGTCATCCCTTGTATAAAGACAGAGTTCTTTTGATGGGCAGAGGCCTGCTACCACAACAAGGGACTGCCATTCACTCTACCCATGCCACCCAAACACTAACAGACGCATCAAACTATGCATGGGAGACTCATTTGGCAGGGCAGTGCATTCAGGGCAAATGGAACCAGAGTCAAATGCACCTGCGTATCATTCAAAAAGAAATGTTAGCTGTACAGAATTCTCTACAGTCTTCAAGGACCACATTCTTCCATGAAAATCATTGGTAAAGACAGGCAACACTTTTATGTGGTACATAAACAAGCAGGAGGGAACCCACTCGTACCCTCTGCGGACTAGCCATGGCTCTCTGGAATACAGCCTTGAGCTACCAAGTGCACCTCCAAGCTCAATTCCTGCCAGGCAAGCTAAATTCACTGGCAGACGACCTAAGCAGAAATCTCATTGAACCACACGAGTGGAAACTGGAACCAAAGATATTCAACATTTTGAGAAACAAATGGGAGAGCCCAGAGAGAGACCGGTTTGCCTCCCCTCAGAACTACCAATTGGGCAAATTCTGCACAAGGACTCCCCATAGACAAGCTTGAAAAGTGGATGCCCTGTCTTTCACCTGGGAAAGCCTCTCAGTTTATGCCTTCCCCCTCTGCCTCTCTTCTCGAAAGTTCTGCTAAAGATCAAACAGGACAAACTAAGGACGATACTCATTGCACCAGACTGGCCATGCCAACACTGGTACCCCCTCTTGCACAGTATGTCACTGCTGGAACCATGGCACCTGCCGCAGACCCCTTCCCTGTTGTTTCAGCAGGAGGGCCAGGTTCTACACCCTCGGCTTCAAACCCTGAACCTTGCAGCCTGGCTGAGTACCTCAGCTCCCCAATACCATCCCTCAGTAAGCAAGTGCTGGATGTCATTCTGGAGGCAAGGAGGCCTAGTACTAAAAATCCTATGCTGAAAAGCGGAAAAGATACTGTTTCTGGAGCCAGACTCTGGGATGGGCACAACAGTGCCCAGCTTACCAGATATTCTTCAATACTTAACAGAGATGCTTCACAAGGGCATTTCCTTCTCATCTATTAAAATTCATGCCTCAGCCATTTCACCATATTATAATACTGAGCCCACCATATAGTAATACTGAGCCCACCCCTCTTCTCTCACCCCCTGCTGAAGCAATTCCTCTGAAGGGCCAAACATTTAGGACCACCCAGGAGAGTTCCTACTCCAGCCTGGGACCTTAACTTCGTATTGGAAAAGCTCACTCTACCTCCTTTTGAGCCAGCTGCAACTGCAGAGTTGAAATTCCTTTCTTGGAAAACAGCCTTCCTTCTAGCCCATCACTTCAGCAAGAAGAGTGTCTGAATTACAGGCCCTCATGGCAGTGGAGCCCTTCATCATCTTCCATGCAGACAGGGTTTCCCTCAGGACCCAATCCTTTCTTTATGCCCAAGGTGGTATCCAGTGTGGCCCTTAATCAGTCCATTCATTTGCCAACCTTCTTTTCTAATCCACAGAACAAAGGAGAATGAATACTGCACTTTTTGGATGTGCACAGACAACTTAGATGTTATTTGGACAGGACCAAGCCTCTCAGGAAAACTGAACAGCTGCTAGTTGCCTTTGCTGCAGGGGCAGAGGGGAAGGCCATTTCAAAGCAAACCATTTCTAAGTGGATAGGCCATTGCATTCATTCTGCTGTAAGCACCATGGAAAACCTATCCCACAGGGATAAGATCGCATTCCACCAGGACTGCATCTACTTCAACAGCCTTTTCTACCAGTGACATCCTAGAAGCTGCTTACCTGGAGCTCTGTACATACCTTCACCAAGCATTACCACTTGCCTATTTTTTCTAAATCCAGAGCTGGTTTTGCCACTGCAGTCTTGCATGGCTTAATAGTTGGTCCTAATTCTCTCTAACTGCCTCCTCCCTTCCTTAGCTTTGGGAATCTACCCAAATGTAATGGCTGCAACAGTGAAACATGAAGAACATAGTACAGTTGTGTACACTTACTATAAATGTAGATGTTCAAGTGTAGTCACTGTTGCAGTCCTGGTTACCCTCTCTCCAGTCCCCTGACGTCTTTTGGGTATACCTTTCTTTTTGTTTACTGTATTTAAGCTTTCTGGTGTATTTGCTTTATGTTGGAGGTGTAACCTTGTATATAATTGCTTCCCGTTATGGGGACACCTGACATCTGGGCCAAGAAAAACTGATGTAATGGTGTCGGCTGCATGCTTTATACCCCTGACTAACTGACGTCATGGAAGAAGAGAAGAGCATCCGATGCAGGACCCAAGACTTTGATAATTAGGCCGGCTGAGGGCTGCCTGCAGGCAGATAACCCAAATGTAATGCCTGCAACAGTGAATACACTCGAACATCTACGTTTATGTTAAGTGTACATAACTTAAGTGTACGCAACTGTACTTTTTGGATAGGTTCAGTATGTTTATCTTCGGCTAGCCAGGTTTCTGCTTTGAAGGAGGATTGAGTAGTGGTTTCTAATTGTTCAAGAGAAGATGCAGGGCAGGTGAGGGTTGAATCATCTGCATATTGGATGACTGAGGCAGGAGGAGCAGATTTGTGTAGCTGGTTAGTGAAGATAGAAAAGAGTAGGAGACCTAGTATGAAACCTTGTGGAACAACTTGTTGACAGGAAGTAGAGTTCAGTTCCTGTTGCCACTTGATTGTTTGCTGTCTGCCAGTAAGCTAGCTGTGGATCCATGAAAGGGAAGAGTGGCTAAGATTCAGGCTAGCAAGCTCAGTGAGCAGTGTTTCTTCTATTCATGTGAAGAGAACTTTCTTTTTCTACTTTAAAGGGGTTTACGCGTAGGGAAACTTTGAAAAATAAGGACATGCAAGATAAGGTTGCCACAAAAGATCAGATACATTGGACTTAAGGATGCTCTGTGTACCTTACTGGCATTTTCTCATGTTTCTGATCCCTGTGTAATCACTTTTCTGTAAATGGTTTGCAAAGCTTCAGGTTTTAAGATCATTGTGTTTGATATGTGACTTTAATCACTTTATAAACTCTCTGAATCTGTAGTTCAGATTTCCAAGACCCCCAGACTTTGGAGGTTTTCACCAGAATTTTTGTATTACTTATGTGATGCATGATTAGTCTGTTGTAACCATATTTGGTGTCCTAGCCCTCACCCAGTCATGATTAGTCTCTTGTAACCATGTTTGGTGTCCTAGCCCTCATCCTGTCATGATTAGTCTCTTGTAACCATGTTTGGTGTCCTAGCCCTCATCCTGTCATGATTAGTCTCTTGTAACCATGTTTGGTGTCCTAGCCCTCATCCTGTCATGATTATCTTGTAACCATGTTTGGTGTCCTAGCCCTCATCCTGTCATGATTAGTCTCTTGTAACCATGTTTGGTGTCCTAGCCCTCATCCTGTCATGATTAGTCTCTTGTAACCATGTTTGGTGTCCTAGCCCTCATCCTGTCATGATTAGTCTCTTGTAACCATGTTTGGTGTCCTAGCCCTCATCCTGTCATGATTAGTCTCTTGTAACCATGTTTGGTGTCCTAGCCCTCATCCCGTCATGATTAGTCTCTTGTAACCATGTTTGGTGTCCTAGCCCTCACCCAGTCATGATTAGTCTCTTGTAACCATGTTTGGTGTCCTAGCCCTCATCCTGTCATGATTAGTCTCTTGTAACCATGTTTGGTGTCCTAGCCCTCATCCTGTCATGATTAGTCTCTTGTAACCATGTTTGGTGTCCTAGCCCTCATCCTGTCATGATTAGTCTCTTGTAACCATGTTTGGTGTCCTAGCCCTCATCCTGTCATGATTAGTCTCTTGTAACCATGTTTGGTGTCCTAGCCCTCATCCTGTCATGATTAGTCTCTTGTAACCATGTTTGGTGTCCTAGCCCTCATCCTGTCATGATTAGTCTCTTGTAACCATGTTTGGTGTCCTAGCCCTCATCCTGTCATGATTAGTCTCTTGTAACCATGTTTGGTGTCCTAGCCCTCATCCTGTCATGATTAGTCTCTTGTAACCATGTTTGGTGTCCTAGCCCTCATCCTGTCATGATTAGTCTCTTGTAACCATGTTTGGTGTCCTAGCCCTCATCCTGTCATGATTAGTCTCTTGTAACCATGTTTGGTGTCCTAGCCCTCATCCTGTCATGATTAGTCTCTTGTAACCATGTTTGGTGTCCTAGCCCTCATCCTGTCATGATTAGTCTCTTGTAACCATGTTTGGTGTCCTAGCCCTCATCCCGTCATGATTAGTCTGTTGTAACAATATTTGGACAGGCATTACAAGCCATTCCCATTATCTATGACCTCTCTTCTTCTGTCTTGCAGGTTTATAAGAGGAAGACAGAGGCAGCTAAGGAGGAGTACTCGAAGGCCTTGGCTGCTTACAAGGCAAATCAGGTTTCTCAGGTAAAACAGTTTTGGTGTTTCCCTCCTTGGGAAAGTGCATTCCTTTTCATTTTGAGAGGTTTTTGCCAAATTTTCAACTGCAGTTTTGGGTCTTTCCTCATTGAATGATTTATTCTTTTAACTTTGCATGCTTTCAAGATGTCATAGACCAATTGCACAGTTTGTCACTTAGAAGACTAAAGGTTTTGTACATTAGGCCTGTAAGCATTTAACAGCACAATAGCTTGAAAATCCACAAATGATGGCAGTGACTGGTTGATGTGGACACTTCCATCCATGGATGGGTCCCATACACTCTGCTGGAGCAACACCTGTGGGTCAGACCAGAGATGGACAAATGCATGTTACATGGAACCAGGAAGCCAGCCAAGGAGTGCATCTTATTCTGGGATTTTTTAGTTAAGCAGAAACACATGCATCAGCATTGATGCTAAACTCAGTGGACCATGTGTGCTAGCTGACAGAGTAGGGAGATACGAACATCAGAAAATATCCCAGCTGCATGCTTCTATACTGCATGATGTCCGCAATCTCTAGCAGTGGGCCATGTGCGCTAGCTAACAGGGTAGGGAGATATGAACATCAGAAAATATCCCAGCTGCATGCTTCTATACTGCATGATGTCCGCAATCTCTAGCAGTGGACCATGTGTGCTAGCCAACAGGGTAGGGAGATGAGAACATCAGAAAATATCCCAGCTGCATGCTTCTGTAATGCATGATGTCCGCAATCTCTAGCAGTGGACCATGTGTGCTAGCCAACAGGGTAGGGAGGTACGAACATCAGAAAATATCCCAGCTGCATGCTTCTGTACTGGATGATGTCTGCAATCTCTGGGTTGCAATCATTGTTGAGTAATACAAGATGTTCTTCGTGTTTCACTGTTGCAGTCATCACACTTGGGTTATCTGCCGGCAGGTAGCCCTCAGTCGGCCCGAATACCAGAGTCTTGGGATTTCTGCATCGGATGCTGTCGCCTCTTCCATGATGTCAGGGATATAAAACATGCAGCAGACACCATTACATCAACTTTTCTTGCCGTGTGGAAGCCTGAAGCAGTTCGCAAGTGCAGGTCGGCCACTACCTGAAATTTTCATTTTTCGAGTTTCAAACCTGAAGTCTTCTAAAGCTAAGTACCCCATTGGGGATCTTTTTTACTTGCTCTAACAGATGTCAGAAAAAGTTAACAATTTTCTTGCCTGTGGAAAGCAAATACCTCACAGAGATTTTCATTCTTATTTCGTCATCTATTTAGGCCCTGACCACGGCATTCCTCGCTGTAGGTTTTGTGCCTTGTTTAATGCCCGAAGTATTTTTCATCGGGCTATCTTTGTCGCTAAATTCTTTCGCTCTCGTTCTCCGTTTTCCAAAATGGCTTCCATAAGCCATCCGACTGTCGATCTTCCGAAAAAAACGTAACGATAAAGACAGACCGCATAGTTCCAAAACTGCCGACGACGCTTCTGTCGCTGGTACTCAGTGAGGTGCTTTCGCAAACCCTGATTACCCACTTCCACAGATTCACAGGCCTCTGCTGAGACCCATTCGGAGTCAGGTGTGCCACGAGATGCTTCTTTGACTGTGGAACCTGCGGATGACTCTACCTTATATGGGTCCAGAGCCGCTGTGCAGGCACCGGCTTCTGAGAGTGTATTCCGACCTTCCGATGTTCACATTAAAGAGAGAGCTTTGTTTTTGACAAAAAATAGAATTTCTCAGGCTCAGAGTTCACACTATGCCTAGAATACCGATGACCAAAGCTCATGCTCAAGCTCCCTTGCCACAGAAACAAATGCTTAGAATGGCTGAAGACCTTATAACTTTAATTAGGGGAAGCCAGCCTTCCCCCTCTAAAAGACAAATAATTGATTTTCCTTCTGATTCTACAGACCATGAGTCCGATGACTGTGATCCCTCTGATTACCAGGACATACCCTTATCTACCTGAGAATTTTTAGACTTGACTCAGCACAGGCCTCTAGCTCAACCCCCTGTCATGGACATTGTAGATGTCTTCATGGAATCCAGTCTTACTCTTGATACTTTACCACCAACTCCTAGAAAAGCATGACCGGTACTACAGAGTACCTGTCTCACAAATTTCTCTTTAGGAATCCCACTGCGGATCCAGAGACTATTTCCCAGGTGCCTAAAGGCATTAAGGCTACTGCAGCCAAAAACCCTACCTCTTCAGACAGGGATTCTAGAGCTTTAGACAGATGGGGTAAGAAGGGTATATACCTCTGCGACTCTTGCCATCAGGGCTTTGACTTGCCAGTTTCACATGTTGAAGTATCAGCATATTATGGGACTAATTAAACAAAAAATGTTGCTTCCAGATTGTACAGAAAATAAAGATTTACAACAGTTTGTGCATTCTGCAAACCAAGTTAGTAAACATACTTTTCAGTGTTGTTTTGATGCCTTAGAAGCATCTTGCAGGGCTGTTGTCACTGGGTCTGTACTGAGAAGGCATGCTTGGCTGAAGAAGCAAATCTTGCCAGACCATGTCAAAGCAAAATTACTAGATGCTCCGTTAAACCAGGAAAGGTTGTTTGGCACAAAAGCAGAAGACGCTCTTTAAAAGATGGAGGAAAAAGCTAAATCTATGTAAACTGTTGATTTCTTACAGGTACAGCCACCTAGATTCAGTAGGCATTGGCCTTCTAAAAACTGGTCCTTTCTATTCCAAACCCAGGGGCAACATGCCCCCAAGACTACAGCCTCAGGGTATACAGAGATCTAAACAATGGAGTGCTCTTGCCTCTAAAACAGGGAGTGGTAAGCCACTCCCTTATGGAAAAAGTTCACAATAACTTGTCTGTCTTCCTTCCCAGCAAAACCCAAGTACTTGCACCCCTGGGAGGAAAACTCGCCCTGCATGCACAAAACTGGATGTCCATTACCCAGGACCGATGGGTCCTGTACATTGTATCCCAGGGATACAGGTTCTACTTCCACTCACTGCCAACCCCAAGCGGATTGCCCAGACCTTCTTCCAAACCAGTAGGCAGAGGCTCAAAAGCAAGTACTTTCTCTTCTCAGTGTCAGGACTATTCAGTCTGTACCATTAGAGCAAAGGGGACAGGGTTTCTAATCCAGATTGTTCCTGGTGCCCAGAAAAGAGAGTTCTTGGCACCCTATCCTAGATCTGTCATTTCTCAACACCTTCCTGGTGATCCCAAAATTCAAAATGCTTACACTCCAGCAGCTCCTTCCTGTGCTAGCCAAGGACTCCTGACTAGTCACCGTAGACTTAAAAGAAGCTTATCTGTACATCCCTATAAGGGAATCTTGCAGGAAATATCAACGTTTCAGGGCAGGCTGTATGTACTATCAGATGTCCTTCAAGGATGCATCTGCAGTCCTTACATATGGGTTGTCCTGCCTCAGGCAGCCCCTCGGTCAGCCGGATTCCAAAGTCTGGGTCCAGCATTGGCTGCGGTCGCCTCCATCCCGACGTCAGAGCGCCTGGGATATAAAAGCGTCAGCCGACGCCATCTTCCTCAGTCTTTCTTGCCACGCAGTGCCCGAAGCAGAAGCAGTTCGCAAGTGCCGGTCGGCCAGCTCCTGAGATTTCAGCTAACCGAAGACTTCAAAAAGCTAAGTACCCCGTTGGGGACTCTTTCTTGCCTCAGCCGATGTCAGATCAAACGGTTAAAGTTAATAATTGTTTATCTTGTGGGAAACAAATACCTCATAAGGATTTCCACTCTTACTGCCTACCCTGCCTAGGCCCAGACCACCACGTCTCGGCCTGTGCAGCCTGTGCCTCTTTCAATAGACGCACTCTTAGGCGTCGGGCGGAGTTCGCAGAGGAATTTTTTTGGGAAAAATACTGTTACACTATGCCGTCGGAGCTTCCGACTCCTCGTTTACCCAAAAAACGGAAGGACAAGGACCGACACGCGCGGTCCGTGGTTTCGGCCGAAACCATGCCCAGGCCTACTGCGAGTGTCATGGTCTCTGCCGAAACAGAATCCTCGGTGCTTCCGACCGACCATACCGCACAACCGACAATCTCGGCCCCGGAGGCCACTTCTGAGTCGGTTATAGAATTTCCTGCTGAAACCGGTGCTCTGGAAATATCCGACACCATTTCTCTAGATAAGACTACTAGAGCACGTGGGGCAGCCAGGCCTCCTGTATCCATGTCCATTAAGGCATTTACGCATGCTAAAGCTGCTAAACAGCCAAAATCTCTCCCTCCCAAGACTATTCCTCAGGGATCCACTACCGGTTCACAGATTTTAAGTTTGGCTGAGGACCTTATTTCCCTAATTAGGGGCTCTCAACCTCCTTAAGACAAAAGGCCCAGGGTTGAGCAGACAGATCCCCAGTCTTCTGATGAGGCCTCAGATGACTCTGCCCTGTCAGACTACCAGGAGGAGGCCTTTACGGCCTACGAGGATTCTGATGCAGAGGGATCTATACCCTCGGCCTCCCCTCCTGAAGAGTTGTCCTTTGGGGAGACCCTCCACTCCATGAGAGAGCATTTCAAATGGCAGGGCCAGGAATTCTCTGACTCCAGGAAGAGATTAAGAATTTTTTTGCATTTACCTCAACATAGACCTTTGGCTATTCCTCCGGTTTTAAATGTCATTGATGATGTGTACTCTGAGTCTAGTATTTCCCCTGACTCCCTTCCTCCGGCTCCTGTCAAACCCGATAGGTACTACAGGGTCCCGAACTCACATCATTTCCTTTACAAGGGCCACTCTGCTGACCCAGAAACTATTTCCCAGGGCCCTAAAGGGGTTGCAACCACCACTACTAAAAACCCACTCCCTTCTGAAAGGGAGTCCAGGGCTTTAGAGAGATGGGGTAAAAAGGTGTATACTTCTTCCACTCTTTCTATGAGGGCATTAAATTGTCAATTCCATATGATACAGTACCAAGAGTATTTGTTAGATGAATTGCATAAAAAACTTTCTTCACCTGAACCCCTAGATCGCAAGGCACTTCAGGATCTGGTACATAACTCCCAGCAGGTTAGCAACCATTTCTTGCAGTGTGGTTATGATGCATTGGAAGCTTCATGTAGGTCAGCAATGACAGGTGCAGTCATACGTAGACATGCTTGGCTGAAGGAACAAACACTGCCAGATCATGTTAAAGTAAAGCTTCTGGATGCTCCGCTGGAAAAGCAAAAGTTATTTGGTTCCACGGCTCGAGGTCTTAAAGAAATTTGAGGAAAAGGCTAAATCAGTACAAACAGTCAAAGATTTCCTACAGGTCCAGCCACCAGGATTCAGCAGAAATTGGCCTTCTAAGAATTAGTCCTTTCCGGACACAGACAGATTTCCAAGAGGCAGAAACAGGCGTGCCAGAGGTAGAGGGCAAGCTCGAGACTCCTACAGAGGACGTCAATGGCAGCCTCCAAACCAGAGAGGTACGGCAGGACCTACAACTACTACACAAGGACCATTTCAATGACTTGACTATGACCCCGCCAACCAGGTCTCAATTAGAAGCACCTTTGGGCGGAAAGCTATCTTTATTCTCAAAAAATTGGCACAGTATTACAAAGGACAAATGGATACTGCAAATAATAGACAAAGGATACAGATTCCATTTTCATACATTACCAAAAAGACAAGGCATGCCAAACCTGCCACCAAACCAAAGGCCAGAGGCTTTCATACAAATTTCCAAGCTACTACAAATGAGGGCAATAGAAAGGGTTACTCTCTCAGAACAAGGCCAAGGATTTTATTCCAGACTATTCCTTGTTCCAAGAAAAGAAAAGCAATGGAGACCAATACTGGACTTGTCTGCACTGAATACTTACCTCATCGTGCCAAAATTCAAGATGCTGACCTTACAGCAACTCCTTCCCATGCTGGGCAAGGGGTCCTGGCTGGCAACTCTGGACCTCAAGGAGGCATACCTGCATGTCCCTATCAGACAAAGTTGCAGAAAACACCTCAGATTTCTTGCAGGTTCAGAGCATTATCAATTGTCAGCATTGCCATTTGGCTTATCTACTGCGCCCAGAGTATTCACAAAATGCCTGGCATCAGTAGTTGCACATTGCAGACTTCAGGGGATTCAAATTTACCCATACCTGGACGACTGCCTCCAAGCGGACAGCCAGCAAACACTGGTAGAACACTTAAACTATATCATCCGACTACTACAGGCCTTGGGATACACAGTCAACATTCAGAAATCAAGACTTGTTCCATCCCAACGAATAATTTTCCTGGGTGCAAAACTGGATACAAACACCCAGATGGCTTTTCTTACAGAAGAAAAACGAGCACAACTACCGGATTATTTCAGAAATCTGACCACACAAACCCAGCTAACTGCAAGGAAAATCCTGCAGGCCCTGGGATTCATGGCATCTTGCATTCTTCTGATTCCACAAGCAAGGCTGCATATGAGGAAACTACAATGGTACCTAAGGAGTCTATGGTCTCAGCACAGTCACAGTCTAGAAACTTTGATCCCCCTCATTCCTTGACTTCACAAGGAATTCCTGTGGTGGGCAAAAGCAAGCCAGTCAAACATGGGCCTGCCTTTCAGCAAGCCACATATCAGCCAAACCATTACAACGGATGCCTCAGACCATGGATGGAGAGCTCACATGGAAGGCAGATGCATTCAAGGGCAATGGACACAAAGGGAATTGCACCTGCACATCAACCAAAAGGAAATGCTGGCAGTGATACATTCCATTGAGCACTTCAAGCTCTTCCTGCACCAAGGTCACCTGTTAATAAAGACAGACAATACCACAGTTATGTGGTACATAAACAAGCAAGGGGGTTCCCATTCATACCCTCTTTGCAGGCTGGCGATGAATCTGTGGGACCTTTCCCTGAAACTCAATATAGAACTACAATCCCAGTTCGTACCAGGAAAAGACAATGTTCTGGTGGACAGCCTGAGCAGAAACATCATGGATCCACACGAATGGATGTTGCACCCGGATATATTTCTCCAGATTACACATGCATGGGGAACGCCGGACATGGATCTTTTTGCCTCCCACCACAACCATCAACTGAGGAAATTCTGCACAAGGACATACCATCCTCAAGCATGGAAAGTGGACGCCCTCTCATTCAACTGGAATACTCTAACAGTATATGCATTCCCACCTCTTCCATTAATGACCAAGGTCTTACTGAAGATCAGGATAGAGCAACCAAAAGTAGTCCTGATAGCCCCGGACTGGCCAAGACAACACTGGTACCCACTGTTAAGGAGCATGTCACGCACGGAACCTTGGCCTCTACCACAATGGCCACTTCTTCTGACACAGCACAATTACAAGACTCTGCACTGCAGTCTAAAAACCTTGCAGCTGACAGCCTGGAGAATACCTTGACGACTCGCCAGGATAAACTATCCAAGAGGGTACAGGATATCATCATGGAAGCCCGGCGGCCTTCCACATGAAAAGCATATTCAGCAAAATGGAAAAGATTTCGTACCTGGAACACCGCAAAGGGTAAAGATCCGACAATCATGAGCATTCCACATATTCTAGAATACTTGGCTGAAATGCTCCATAATGGCCTTTCTTATTCCTCCGTAAAGATCCATGCTTCAGCAATTTCAGCAGAGTGCAACACTGACCCACCTGTATTCTCTCATCCTCTGCTAAGACAGTTTCTAAGAGGGATAAAAAACATCAACCCTCCAAGGAAACCATCAGTGCCTACATGGGACCTTAACTTCATGTTGGAAAAATTATCTCTTCCTCCCTTTGAACCAGCAGCATCTTCAGAACTACAATTCCTGTCTTGGAAGACTGCCTTCCTCCTGGCCATAACCTCAGCGAGAAGAGTATCTGAGTTACAGGCCCTCATGGCAGTTCAGCCATTTCTCATTTTTCATCAGGACAGAGTCTCTTTGAGAACCAATCCTTCATTCATGCCGAAGGTGGTATCCAGGGTTTCACTGAACCAAGCTATTCACCTGCCTACCTTCTTTCCAAATCCACAAAATAAAGGAGAAAAACTTCTGCATACTTTGGACATCCACAGACAGTTGCGATATTACTTGGACAGAACTAAGACTTACAGAAAAACTGACCAACTCTTTGTAGCATATGCTGCTGGTGTATAAGGAAAAGCAATTTCCAAACAGACAATTTCAAAATGGATAGGAAATTGCATTTGGTTCTGTTACTCCTTTCATGGAAAAGCTGTGCCAGCTAACATTAGGCCTCATTCCACCAGAGCAACAGCCACCTCCACAGCCTTCTTAAGAGGGGTGGCTACAAAGGACATTTTAGAAGCTGCTACATGGAGCTCCGTGCATACATTTTCCAAGCATTACAATTTACCCTTATATTCCAGATCCAGAGCAGGCTTTGCTACTGCAGTCCTACAGGGCATGTTAGCTTACACCATCCTTTTCTTAGGTCCTACCTCCCCCAGCTTGGCTATGGTATTCTACCCATATGTAAGGGGACTGCAGATGCATCCTTGAAGGACATAGTACAGTTTTGTACCTACCATAAATGTAGATGTCCGATAGGTATGCATCTGCAGTCAGGATTTCCCTCCCTCCCTCCTACCCCTCTGTGGTATATTTTGGATACCTATCCCTCTTTTTTAGCTAGCTGGGGTTATCTTTTATGGTGTATTTGTTTTTTATTGCTGTGCATGTTTGGAATTTTTCATTTATCCAAATTTAGCCTTACTTAGAGGGCAACTGGCATCTGGGGCAAGAAGAACTGAGGAAGATGGCATTGGCTGACGCTTTTATATCCCAGGTGCTCTGACGTCGGGATGGAGGCGACCGCAGCCGATGCCGGACCCAGACTTTGGAATCTGGCCGACCAAGGGGCTGCCTGAGGCAGGACAACCCATATGTAAGGACTGCAGATGCATACCTATCGGACATCTACATTTATGGTAGGTACAAAACTGTACTTTCTCTGCACTTCCCTTTGGCTTATCTACTGCGCCCAGGGTATTCACAAAGTGCCTGGCTCCAGCCATTGCATACTGCAGGCAGAGAAATATTCAAATTTACCCATAATTGGACGATTGCCTGATTCAGGTGGGCAGTCAGGAATTGCTGCTTCAGCACCTGGCATTTGTAAAGAGACTTCTAACTTCTCTGGGTTACACCTTCAACGAAAAGAAATCACAACTGGTGCCCAACCAAAAGATTTTATTTCTGGGAGCAAGCTTTGAACATAACTTCACAGATGGCATTCCTCACTCCAGAAAAACAGGCTTATTTGACAAACTACTTCAAACGAATGGCCACCAAAACCCAGCTATCTGCAAGAAAAATACTGCAAGCCCTAAGGTTCATGGCCTCATGCATTCTACTAATTCAATATGCAAGACTGCTTATGAGGAAACTTCAATGGTACTTAAAACGTCCCTGGTATCAACATTCTCAGGACCTGGAAACAGTCATTCCTATCATACCCTGTCTTAAGGACAGAGTTCCTTTGGTGGGCAAAGGCATGCTTCCACAACAAGGGACTTCCTTTCACTCAACCCCTCGCCGCCCAAACCCCGACAACAGACACATCAGACTATGTGTGGGGGGCTCACATGGCAGGCAAATGCATTCAAGGCAAATGGAGCCCAGAACAAATTCCCCTGCATATCAGTCAAAAAGAAATGTTAGCTGTACAGAATGCTCTGACAGCCTTCAAATACCTTATCCTTCAAGGAGAACTCCAGATAGACAGACAATACCACAGTTGTGTGGTACATAAACAAGCAGGGGGGAACTCATTCCTACCCTCTCTGCAGGTTGGCCATGGCCCTGTGGAACACAGCCCTGAGCAACCAAGTGCACCTGCAAGCTCAATTCCTGCCAGGCAAACACAATTCACTGGCAGACGACTTAAGCAGAAATCTACTGGACCCACACAAGTGGAAGCTGGAACCCAACTCATTCAAACTTCTAATCCACAGGTGAGGGACTCTAGAGGTGGGCCTCTTTGCCCCCCCCCCCCCTACCAAAGCCATCAATTGAGCAAATTTTGCACCAGAAATCCCCACAGCCAAGCGTGGAAAGTGGATCCCCTATCCTTTACATGGGAAAACCTCTCAATTTATGCCTTCCCCCCTCTGCCTCTTCTCTCAAAAGTACTACTCAAGATCAAACAGGGCAGGCCAAGGACAATCCTTATTGCCCCAGACTGGCCACACCAGCGCTGGTACCCACTCATATGCAGTCTTGACAGCAGTGCCACCCTGGCACCTACATCAGACCCCCCCCCCCTCCCTGCTGTCCCCAGCAGGAGGGACATATTTTGCATCCACAGCTGCAAACCCTGAACCTTGCAGCCTGGCTTATCCCCTGAATACACCACCATCAACCCTCAGCAAACAGGTGCTGGACATCATCCTTGAGGCCAGAAGGCCTAGTACTAGGAAATCCTATTCAGAAAAGTGGAAAAGATATTGTTCTTGGAGCCAGTCTCAAGGAAAGGACACAGCTGTGCCCACCTTACCTCAAATCCTAGATTACCTAGCAGAGCTTCTCCACAAAGGCCAGTTCTTCTCATCAATTAAAATTCATGCCTCTGCCATCTCAGCTCACTACAATACTGAGCCACTTCTATTTTCTCACTCTCTCATCAAACAGTTCCTGAGAGGAGCTAACAATTTAAGGCCCCCGAGGAGAGCTCCCACTCCTGCCTGGGACCTTAACTTTGTACTAGAGAAGCTCACTCTTCCCCCTTTTGAGCCTGCTGCTACAGCAGAGTTAAAATTCCTCTCTTGGAAAACAGCCTTACTTCTAGACATCACTTCAAAAAAAGTGTGTCCGAGTTACAGGCACTAATGGCTGTGGAACCCTTCATTATTTTCCATGTGGACAGGGTTTCCCTCAGGACTAACCCATCATTTATGCCCAAGGTGGTATCCAATGTGGCTTTAAACCAATCCATCCATTTACCAACATTTTTCCCTAATCCTCAGAATAAAGGGGAAAGGATTCTGCACTCCTTGGATGTGCCCAGATAGCTCAGGTTCTACCTTGACAGAATTAAACCTTTCAGAAAATCTGACCAGCTGCTAGTCAGCTTTGCTACAAGGGCAGAAGGCAAGGCCATTTCAAAGCAAACCATTTCCAAATGGATAGCACACTGCATCAATTTCTGCTACAAACACCATGGAAAACCTACCCCACAGGGGATCAGAACTCATTCCACTTAGGGCTACCTCAACCTCTGCAGCATTCCTCATTGGAGTCCCCTACCAAGGGACAACCTGGAAGCTGCAACCTGGAGTTCTGTACACACCTTCACCAAGCATTACCACTTAACTATTTTTTCTAAATCCAAAGCTGGATTTGCCACAGCAGTCTTACAAGGCCTGCTAGCTAGCCCCAATATGTCTTGACTGGCTCCACCCTTCCTCAGCTTTGGGAATCATCCCAAATGTGATGACTGCAACAGTGAAACACGAAGAACATAGTACAGTTACCATAAATGTAGATATTAGAGTGTATTCACTGTTGCAGTCCTGGTTACCCTCCCTCCAGCCCCCTGACTTTTCCATTCTTTCCACCTATCCTCTTTTTCGCCATATCTTATGGCAATGTTGTTTACTTTTTACTGGAGGTGTTCCACACCATATAATTGCTTCCTGTGTTGAGGGCTCTTGACATCTGGGGCAAGAAAACTGATGTAATGGCATCAGCTGCATGTTTTATACCCCTGATGTCATGGAAGAGGTGACAGCATCCGATGCAGAAATCCCAAGACTCTGGTATTCGGGCCGACTGAGGGCTACCTGCAGGCAGATAACCCAAGTGTGATGACTGCAACAGCGAATAAACTCGAACATCTACATTTATGGTAAGTGTACACAACTGTACTTTGGTTACTCATTGTATGAATTAATTGAAAGGAAAGGCCGACAGTAATAGAGGAGATTTTAATGTCATTTTTTTCCCCTTGCACTGTCCTGTTTGTCTTTTGTCAGCTGTATATCCTTTTTCTCACAGGTGCATTGTCTTGCTTTCCAGATGTTCATAGATCTGGACAGCTATCTCCTTGGGGTATTCATTTTACTGTGGCGAGCTTCAAAGTCCTAGCATTGTGGATTGTGTTGCATATGTGGTTCAGAACCTTCTGAGAACTGATAATTTGAGACTTTTTTTCCATCTGAGTAACTCTGGTATCTTGTCTACTGCAGAGGTTGAGGTGTCACATTAGGTTTGCATAGCTGTGAGATAGTGAGGTTAACACTTGTAGATTATTTGTCTTTTGAATTAATTGTAATTTTTCAAGATTTTAAGTCTTCTGTGTACTGCTGATGCTTTAGTCTAACTTTCTGAAACAGGATGGTGTTCCTTGCACTGGTATTTAATTGTTTTGGAATGACTTCACAAAATTTATCAAGTGAATTTCTATTTTTCTGCACAGCCATACATCCTCACCCACAAACATGCAAAATCCATTTGTTAGCCTCATTTCTATATGCATATTTCAGAAAAATAGAAATTCACTTTGAACCTTTTCAGACTTGGTTTTGAGATTTATTGTGGTGGTTAATCATTTGAAATGCTTCAGCTATAAACTCCGACTTTTAATTCAGTACCTCTGTTTTATACCATTACAGCTATGACTTCTACCATTTGGGAAAAATTCTTGTATGTAAATTTCTGTTTTTTGTTTAGCACACATTGTCGTGTGTTTGTAGGCTACTAGGCTGTTTATTTCTTAGAGTGAATACAAATCATACTTTGAAGTGTAAAACTTGGGCATCTGCAGTTAATGATTATAAGCTTACTCTTTCTCAGTTTGAGCAGAGCAAGAAAGTCCATGTACTGAAATTTATCACATCTTTGAAGTCCAGTTATTTATGACTTGTGGTTTCTGCACTCCCAGTTGTTTTAAATAGAAGTTCTAGTTCTTGCAGTATTGTGTTTAAGTGATTATTGGCCATATGGTCCAGGAAAGGTGCAACATTTGGAATGTTGATTTTTTTTTTTGCATTAACTAATTTGTAAACTTTATTTTTCTATGTGCTTTTGACCAGTTTGCATAAAGTGTGTGCATTAATCAGGTGTTGTGTAAGATTAAATGCAGAGAAAGCCATAAGTACCGTTTGAAAAGTTTCCTCAACTCCAAGCTTCCGTTTTCAGAGCTCAGAAGTAGATTCAGAATCAGAATCTTGCATTTTTGTGGTTGTAAAAATATTATATTTGCAATTAAATTTTAAGTTATAGTTTGATCATTTTTTCAGGTTAGTTTCTAGTTTTTTTATTTTTCTTTGTATTGTGCAGTACTAGTTACAGCTAATTATGTCTGCACTTTTGGGTACCTGGAATGGTTTTTCAAAATCAACTGTTAAAAATAAAGTGGAATTGGTACCTTGGCTTGTGCCTTCAGTAGTTTAAATTCTAAGTCACGTGGAATCATTTTATGTTATCTGTCTTGTGCATAACCAGTCAAACAATGCACTCTAAACTTAATTAGCTGCCTCACTTAACACTTTTTGTTGAGGGGGAATACATGTAATTTTTAACAAAAACTGTTCTAACCAGTTGTAAATATGTTCACAATAGATACTCAGGTAATTGATTAAGCCATTTGGTTGCAGTATTCATAGGCAGAAAAATTAACCAGGCATTATTTTTCAGCAGTGTATCTGAGACTTTCAAAAAAAAGATAGGAATTCACAAACATTTCAAACCCATCAAATAGCTGTTATGTTTTTCTTGAAAATGTGTAGCTAATGGAATAGAACTACAATACTTTTATCTTCCTTCTGTCCTTGAAGGATCCGTCCATGTTCCCGTTGGAGGTTGCTGTGGCTCAGGATACTCGCACATTCAGCTGTGACGCACAGTAAGGGAGAACCTGGACTGTTATCGGAGGGTGAAGGAAATGTGTACCAACTTTAGTCCCATGGCATGCTTACAGAGGCTAGATGTATGGCTCCCACTCTAAAGACCATTTATCTGGGCACTCAACACGTTTCTTCACTTTATATCTCTTCCAGTCAGTGAGCCAATAAAAGACTGGTTCAGTTTTGCTTCAGGTCTGTTTAAAGCAAATTTTATTAATTTAGGTCTTTTTTGCCTGCAACCTCCACTTCTACAAGTTTAAAAAGTAAGAATGTTCCCCCTTTTTTAGAAGAAGAGGAATTCTATGATTCTGACAGAACTAGATTATCCTCTCCAATTTCATCTCCTTCCTGATGCGAGTCCATGGCAAATGACACTTTATCCTCTTCCTTTGGAGACACCATTACTGAAATGAGACTTTAAGTTGGGAGTAAAGACTTTGGACTGCCAGAAAAGATGTTCATTGTGTTACCCTGCTGCAGTCATCACACTTGGGTTATCCTGTCGTCAGGCGGTCCCGCAGTTGGCCGGAATTCCAAAGTCTTGGTCTGGCGTAGGTTGCTGTCGCTTCTTCCCTGACGTCAGTGCGCCAGGGGTATAAATAATGCATCCGACGCCATCTTCTTCAGTCTTTCTTGCCGCGCGGTGCCCGAAGCAGAAGCAGTTCACAAGTGCCGGTCGGCCGACTCCTGAGATTTTCGAACTCGAATTTCAGACTGAAGTCTTCAATAAAGCTAAGTACCCCGTTGGGGAAACTTTTCTTGCCTCAGACCGATGTCAGAAAAAGTTAAAAATTGTATTTCTTGTGGGAAGCAAATACCTCATAAGGATTTTCATTCTTACTGCATACCTTGCCTAGGCCTAGACCACGACGTCACTAGTTGTCATTTTTGTGCTAGGTTTAATAAGCGTACTATAAAAAGATGCTTCGATTTCGCACGACACTACTTCGGTAGAAAATTTAACTACACTATGCCGTCGGAGCAACCGACTACCGGCGTGCACAAAAAATGCAAGGATAAGGACAGGCAGCCTTAGACCCAGGCCAGACTCTGAGGCCTCGGCTGATCCGGTCTCCGGTTCACCGGTCTTCAGTGAGGCTCAGACGCAGCCCCTGACTGCCGCAGATCTGGAACCCGAGACCGCTTCAGAACTTTTGGCAGAAAGTACCAGGCCAACGCAGCCATTTTGTTCAGCCCCTACCGACGACACTGCTGAAAAAGATGTCAGTGCTGCAGAAACACCTTCGGTTTCTGAGGGCGTCTTCAGACCGACGACGCTCACCTTTAAAACGTGTCCTAAGACGAAGACTCCTATTAAACCTAAAAAGACTGCACTTCAGTCCCCTGTTCAAGGCCCCATGCCTAAAAAACAGATGCTCAAAATGGCTGAAGATTTGATCTCTTTAATCAGGGGTTCCCAACCCCCTCCTGACAAAAGGCCTAGACAAGAGGAAGATTATGCATCCTCTGAACAAGTGTCTATTTCCTCAGGCTCCTCTGAGGACCAAGATTACTCCTTCTCCCCTTATGAAGATTCTGATGCTGAGGATTCCATTCCCTCAGCTTCTCCCCCTGAAGACTACTCCTTTGGGGAAACTTTACACACTATGAGGGAACATTCTCACTGGGAAGGTCAGGACTACTCTGACTCAAAGAAAAGGCTCAGAGTTTCTTTTACTCCCCCAGCACAGACCACTTGCCATCCCCCCAGTTTTAGACATTGTGGATGATGTTTACTTAGAATCCAGTTTGAACCCAGACTCTCTGCCTCCTGCTCCGGCCAAACCTAACAGATACTATAGAGTGCCTGATTCCCACAAATTTCTTTACAAAAGTCCTGTTGCTGATCCAGAGACAATCTCCCAGGGTTCCAAAGGGGCTAAGGCTTCTATGGCTAAAAATCCTGTACCCTCTGAAAGGGACTCCAGAGTACTAGACAGGTGGGGGAAAAAGGTTTACACCTCAGCCACTCTAGCTATGAGGGCACTAAATTGCCAGTTTCACATGCTAAAATATCAGCAATTTCTAATGTCTCCGTTAAAACAAAAATGAGCACTCTCCCTCAACAGTCTGAATTGAAAGAAATGCAGGATCTGTTGCATGCAACTGAACAGGTGGGCAAACGTACTTTACAGTTGTCCGCTTGATTGCTTTTGTGCTTTTGGATATATTTCTTATCTAGTTCGTGTTGGATTCTTGATTTGATACTTTACAATGTGGGTTTGATTCTTTGGAGGCTTCCTGCAGAGCAGCTGTCACTGGGTCTGTTATACGTAGGCACGCTTGGTTAAAGGAACAAACTCTGCCTGATCATGTTGAAGCAAAGCTTCAGGATGCTCCCTTACAGCAGGATGTTCTTTTTGGAGTTAAAGCATAAGTCGTCTTAAAGAAAATGGAGGATAAGGCAAAATCTATGCAGACAGTCAAAGATTTCCTACAGGTACAGCCCCCCTCGCTTCAGCAGAAATTGGCCAACAAAAAATTGGTCCTTTCCAGCTACTGACGGGCCACAGAGGGGTAAATACAGACGTCCAAGAGGCAAAGGAAAACCACAAGCCCAGTACAAACCTCGACAATGGGGCACTGTAACACAGAAGGGAGGAGAAGACAGGTCCCAAATTACCAGAAGGCAGACTCAATGACTTGCACTTCATCTGGCCAAGCAACACACTCTTGGCAGCCCCCTTGGGAGGAAAACTCACACTTTTTTCAGACAACTGGCACATTGTCACAAAGGACAAATGGGTCCTAGACATAATTTCATGAGGATACAGATTCCATTTCCACACCTTGCCAATGAAAAGAGGAATGCCACACCTGCCACAAAATTAATGGGCAGAGGCACAAAGACAAATTACAGCTCTCATGGACATGAGAGCCATTCAACTGGTACCTACATGAGAGCAAGGCCAGGGATTTTACTCAAGACTCTTTCTAGTCCCCAGAAAGGACCATGCCTGGAGACCAATTCTGGACCTTTCAATTCTAAACACCTTCTTACAAGTATCCAAATTCAAGATGCTAACACTACAGCAGCTTCTTCCCATGTTGGGCAAGAAAGCATGGCTAGTAACGTTGGAACTTGAGGCATACCTGCATGTCCCTGTCCAACAAAGTTGCAGAAGATACCTCCATTTCATTGCAGGTTCAACCCATTACCAATTTTCTGCACTGCCCTTTGGCTTATCTACTGCGCCCAGGGTCTTCACAAAATGCCTGGGACCAGTAATTGCATACTGCAGACAGAGGAATTCAAATATACCTATACCTGGACGACTGCCTCATCCAAGCAGAAAGCAAGGACATCCTCTTACAACCATCTGGCTTTCGTAAAACATCTTCTAAGTTGCCTGGGGTACACAGTAAACGAAAAGAAATCAAAACTAGTACCCTCACAAAATGACATTCCTGGGTGCCAGCTTGAATACAATGGCCCAGAAGGCTTATCTGACGCCAGACACAACTGCAACTGACTCAATATTTCAAAACAGTGGCAACAAAGACCCAACTACCTGCAAGAAAAATTCTGCAGGCCTTGGGCTTCATGGCATCTTGCATACTACTAATACCATTTGCAAAGCTGCATATGAGGAAATTACAGTGGTACCTAAAAAGCGTATGGTCTCAACAAAGCCACAGCTTGGACACAATATCTCTCATTCCCTGCCTACAACAGGAGTTTCTATGGTGGTCACTGGCATGTCACCTCAACAAGGGTCAGCCTTTCACCTTGCCCCCAGCCAGGCAAACTATGACAACAGATGCATCGGACTACGCCTGGGGGGCACACATGGCAGGGCACTGCGTTCAAGGCATATGGTCTGCAGATCAAAGGAATCTGCACATCAATCAAAAAGAGATGCTAGCTGTACAGAATGCTCTTACAGCCTTCAAGAATCTATTACATCCAGGACAACTTACAATAAGGGCAGACAACACCACAGTAATGTGGTACATAAACAAGGGGGTACACACTCCTACCCTCTATGCAGGCAAGCAATGAACTTGTGGAACACAGCTCTGGCTTACCAAGTTCACTTACAAGCTCAATTCCTGCCAGGACAAAAGAACACATTGGCAGACGACCTCAGCAGAAACATCATGGATCCCCACGAGTGGAAACTGGATCCACAAGTATTTGCAATGATAACTCAAAAATGGGGCCTTCCAGACATAGACCTGTTTGCCAGTCCTCAAAACTATCAACTAACAAAGTTTTGTACAAGGACACTTCACCATCAAGCTTGGAAAGTGGACGCACTCTCATTCAGCTGGAAAAATCTGACAGTATATGCCTTCCCTCCATTACCTCTCCTCACAAAGGTGCTTCTGAAAGTCAGAAAGGAGAGACCACGACTGATACTCATAGCCCTAGACTGGCCACGCCAGCACTGCTACCCACTATTGAGGAATATGGCCCAGGGCCCACCTTGGACTTTTACCACAAACTGCCCATTTGCTCACACAGCAAAACAATCAGATTCTTCACAGCCAGCTAGAAACCTTAAATCTGGCTGCATGGAAAATCACCTAAACATCCAGCCAGCTCCTCTTTCCCAAGCAGTTATGGCTGTTATTCTGGAAGCTAGGAGGCCCAGCACCAGGAAGGCCTATGCAGACAAATGAAAAAGGTTTTGTGCTTGGAACCAAACTAAAGGCCAAAACACACTTCAGCCTCACCTGCCTCAGATTCTACAGTATTTAACTGAGATGTTGCACAGAGGACTTTCTTTTTCTTCCATTAAAATCCATGCATCAGCTATTTCAGCCCACTACAACACAGGACCACCCTTATTTTCGCATCCACTTCTAAGGCAGTTCCTCAGAGGGGCAAAAAACATTAGGCCCCCCAGGAGAGCACCTACACCAACATGGGACCTCAATTTTGTTCTGGAAAAACTTACGCTATCTCCCTTTGAACCAGCTTTCTCTGCAGATGTACAGTTCTTATCATGGAAGACTGCCCTGCTGCTAGCAATAACTTCAGCTAGAAGAGTCTCAGAGCTGCAGGCACTAATGGCAGTGGAACCTTTCCTCATTTTCCATCGACAGTGTTTCTCTACGAACTAATCCTTCCTTCATGCCTAAGGTGGTTTCCAGTGTGTCTTTAAATCAAACCATTCACTTACCCACCTTCTTCCCAAACCCACAGAAAGTACAGTTTTGTACCTACCATAAATGTAGATGTTCGAGGATTCCATTGCTGCAGTCCTGACTATTGGGTATAGTCCGCGTCCCGTCGGCCCGAATACCAGAGTATAAGGCTGACGTCGGTCAGGGCGCATTAGACTGACGCCAGCGTCAGGGTACTAATCGCATGACCGACGCCATATCCTCAGTCTTTTCTTGCCCCAGATGTCAGAAGACCCTAAAAAGACAAGTCCCAAAACAACCTGCACCAAAAACATGCACAATATATACAACAATATATATATATATATACAGAAATATAAGCATGTAAACTCACCTACACAACCACCCCTAAATACAGAGGGGAAGGAGGGAGGGTAAATTGGACTGCAGCAATGGAATCCTCGAACATCTACATTTATGGTAGGTACAAAACTGTACTATGTTCTTCGTCTTCCATTGCTGCAGTCCTGACTATTGGGTAGAATCCCAAAGCAGAGGTAAGGGAGGCTGGCAAATTATAAAGTAGTAGGAGCTGACAACATGCCTTGTAAAACAGCTGTGGCAAAACCAGCCCTAGACTTAGAGTAGATAGGAAGGTGATAATGCTTAGAGAAAGTATGCACTGAACTCCAAGTAGCTGCTTCCAGAATATCCTTAGTTGCCACCCCTTAGAAATGCTGTTGAAGTGGCAGTAGCCCTAGTGGAATGAGGCCTAATCCCAGCTGGAATCTCCTTGCCATGATGGGAATAACAAAATGCAATGCAAAAGCCAATCCACCTAGAAATAGTTTGTTTTGACACAGGCTTGCCCTGAGAACTCAAAGCAAAAGAAACAAACAACTGCTGAGACTGCCTAAAATCCTTAGTCCTGCTTAAATAATAACGCAATTGCCTGTGTACATCTAAAGTGTGCAAAATCTTTTCCCCTTTATTTTGAGGATCTGCAAAAAATGTAGGTAAATGAATAGTTTGGTTTAAAGCCACACTAGAAACCACCTTAGGCATAAAAGAAGGATTAGTACGTAATGATACCCTATCCTTATGGAAAATCAAAAAAGGCTCTACTGCCATAAGGGCCTGCAACTCAGATACCCTTCTTGCAGAAGTAATAGCCAACAGAAAAGCAGTCTTCCATGACAAATATTTCAATTCAGCAGTAGCTGCAGGCTCAAAAGGTTGTAGAGTAAGTTTTTCCAACACAAAATTGAGATCCCAAGCAGGAGTAGGAGCTCTACGTGGGGTCTTATATTCTTTGCCCCTCTAAGAAACTGCTTGAACAAAGGATGCGAAAACAAAGGTGGGTCACAATCATAGTGAGCTGAAATTGCTGCAGCATGAATCTTTATGGAAGAGAAGGACAAACCTTTGTCCAATAATTCAGTAAGATATTGAAGAGCCACACTCAAGTTAGGCTCTGAAATCTCCAAATTCTTTGCTGTACTCCAAAATAAAAATCTCTTCCATTTTTCTGCGTACACTCTCCTTGTACTAGGTCTTCTAGCTTCCATAATCACATTTAAAACTTGTTGAGGAAGTTGAGACCTGCTGTGTTTCAACACAGAATATGCCAGGCTGTTAGATGTAGAGAGTGAAGCTTGACATTGAGCAGATGACCGTCCTTCTGAGATAACAGATGAGGAATCAAAGGTAAAGGCCATGGAGGCTTCTTTACTAGACTCCGTAGTAGTGGGTACCAGTGTTGCCGAGGCCAATCTGGAGCTATCAAAATCATCCTTGGCCTGTCTGGTCTGACCTTTAATAGTACCTTTGGAAGAAGAGGTAGAGGTGGAAAGGCATACACATGAAGGTTTTTCCAACTGAAAGACAGAGCATCCACTTTCCAAGCTGTGTGATGAAACCCCTTTGTGCAATACTTTGGCAGCTGGTGGTTTAGTGGAGAAGCGAACAGATCTATGTCTGGAGTTCCCCATGACACTGTCAGTTTCTGAAATACATGAAGATCCAGTTTCCACTCGTGGGGATCCATGATTTGTCTGCTTAACACATCTGCTAAGGAGTTCTGTGCTCCTGGCAGAAACCTTGCCTGAAGAGTTAGTTGCAAGCTGAGCGCAGTCTCCCATAAAATCATTGCTTGCCTGCATAGAGGATAAGAATGTGTTCCCCTTGCTTGTTGATGTACCACATGACAGTTGTGTTGTCTGTTAGAATCAACACCTGCCCTGGAAGAAGTAACTCCTTGAAAGCCATTAATGCAAACTGGACTGCTAACATCTCCTTCATGTTGATATGTAGATGCTGTAGTCTGGCAGGCCACTTGTCTTGTATCCACTTTCCATTTAGATGAGCTCCCCAAGCAATGTCCGAGGCATCTGTCGTTAAAATTTGACTTGCCTCTGGCCGGGTCACAGAGAGTCCCTTGTTTAGGTGACATTCCTGAGCCCACCACAAGAATTCTTTTTGTAGGCAAGGTATTATTTGAATGACAGTGTCCAAATCCTGGCAGTGCTGTGTCCATACATTTTTGAGATACCATTGTAGCTTCCTCATATGCAGTTTGGCATTGGGAAGCACCAGAATACAAGATGCCATGAACCCTAATGCTTGAAGGACTGTCCTTGCAGTCAGCACGGACTGATGAGATAGTTGATGGAAGTAAAGTGACAGACTCTTTTGTTTGTCCGGGGTTAAAAAGGCCATCTGGGCTGCTGTATTCAGTCTCACACCCAGAAAGCACATGTCTTGAGAGGGTACTAGACTGGACTTTATTTCGTTCACAGAATACCCTAGGCATCTTAGCACTGCTATAACATATTCCAGATGCTGTAGAAGGTCTTCCTTTTCTTGAGCCAGAATCAGGCAGTCGTCCAAGTAAGGATAGATTTGAATTCCCTGAAGCCTGAAATAAGCTATCACTGGAGCCAGAACCTTTGTGAATACTCTGGGCAGTAGATAAGCCAAAGGGCAATGCAGAGAACTGATAATGAGAATTTCCAGCTCGAAACCGCAGATACTTCCTGCAACTTAGCCTTATAGGCACATGAAGGTAAGCTTCCTTGAGATCTAAAGTTACCATCCAGTGATCTTTGCCCAGCAGAGGTAAAAGCTGTTGTAACGTCAACATCTTGAACTTGGGAATGTCCAAAAACGTGTTGAGGAGAGATAAATCCAAAATTGGTCTCCACGTGTTCCCCTTCTTTGGTACAAGGAACAGGCGAGAATAAAATCCTAGGCCCCTTTCTGATACAGGGACTGGCTGAATGGCCCCTATGTGAAGTAACTGTAAAACTTGCTTGTGAGCCTCTTTTCTTTGCAGAGGAGGAACGTCTGGCATGCCTTTGAAAGGGGGCATTGTATGGAAATAAAATCTGTAACCGTGGTGAATGATATCCAACACCCATTTGTCTTGAGTAATTAAATCCCAATTTTCTTTGAAAAGAGACAGTCTTCCTCCCAAAGGAGCTGCCAAACGTGAATCTGCTGGCAGCTGAAGAAACAGGTCATTGGGCCTGTTTACGAAAGGACTGACCCCTGCCCTCACCAGAAGTCTGAGCAGGTGAACTCCCTGTTCTAGGCCTAAAAGAGCCCTGAGCCCTGCCCCTACCACGTCTAGACCTACCCCTAGACTGAGAATCATAAGCAGGATATGTCCACCCCTTAGCAGGCCAATTTCTACTAAACTTCGGTGGCTGTACTTGCAAAAAATCTTTAACAGTTTGCATAGACTTAGCTTTGTCCTCCATTTTCTTCAAAACTGCTTCCACAGGCGAACCAAACAACACATCAGACTGTAAAGGAGCATCTAAAATCCTTGTCTTAACATGCTCAGCTAAATTCTGATCCTTCAACCAGGCATGCCTGCGAAGAACAGAACTGGTAGCAGCCACCCTCGAGGAGGCCTGTACAGCATCAAAACCACATTGCAAAGAATGCTTACCCACTTGTTCAGACACATGAACCAAATCCAACAACTCTTTACACTCAATACCTTCCGCCAAAGCATCCACCTTAGATTTCAATTGTGAAAGGAGATAATTTTGATATTTTAGCATGTGAAACTGACAATTCAAAGCTCTCATGGCTAGAGTGGAAGAAGTATACACTTTCTTTCCCCACCTATCCAAAGCCCTTGCCTCTTTATCAGTGGGAACAGGATTTTTAACCACAGAAGCCTTTACACCCTTAGGCCCTTGAGAAATAGTTTCTGGGTCCGCCCTAGGACTCTTAAACAAATATTTATGAGCTTCGGGCACCCTATAATACCTATCAGGCTTAACAGGAGCAGGAGGCAAAGAGTCAGGGTTCAGGAAGCCTCTGCAAAAACATCTTCCACCACATTCAACACAGGAGGAATAGCTAAAGGCCTATGCTGGGGTAAAAACAAGAACTCCCTTAGCCTTTTCCTGGAGTCAGAGTAATCCTGGCCTTCCCATTTAAAGTGCTCCCTCATGGAATGCAAAGTCTCTGAAAATGAGAAATCCTCAGGTGGAGACGCTGTGGGAGTGGAATCATCCACATCAGAATCAGAATAAGTAGGATACTCCTGCAAATCTTCCACAGAAGATTCTGAAGCCTCTGAACACTGTTCAAAACTATCAAACTCCGGTTCCACCCTAGGCCTCTTATCAGGCGGGGGCATAGAACCCCTAATCATAGTAATCAAATCTTCTGCCATTTTAAGCATATGTTTCTTAGGTACAGAACCCGAAATGCTAGGAGAAGCCCCCACTGAAGCTGAAGCAGGTCTACCTCTCAAAGAAGTTTTGGCAACAGAAGGAGAGGCCCTAACTACCTTGGGAAGAGAGGGAAGAACAGTCACCTGAGAAGCCCCCTCAGCCTGGCCTACCTCCTGAGAAGGCACATCCTGCAAGAGTATAGTTTCTGCCTGGGACTCCATGGAAACTCCTGGCAAAACCTCCGGCTCCACTGAGCCTTCTAAAGAACCGACGTCCGGGACTGCCGGTTCCTCAACCCTAGGCTTCACTGTTTTATCCTTGCGCTTCTTGGAGGAAGCGGGCGTCGGAGCATCCGACGGCATTTTATAATTGCAACGCTTCCCAAACACTAACCTGGCACAGTCCAACCTCCTCTTAATAGTGCGTTTGTTAAACCTAGCACAAGAGCGGCAACCAACAACGTCGTGCTCAGGCCCTAAACAAGGTATACACAAGGTATGGTAGTCCCTATGCGGTATCTGTTTCCCACAAGAAATACAGTTATTCACTTTTTCTGACATCCGGTAAAATACTGAGGCAAGAAAAAACTAAAATGGTCCCCAACGGGGTACTTAGCCAACTCTGTTTCGGTCTGAAACTCCGGTTTCGGAAATATTTCAGTACGCCAACCTGCACTCGCAAAACTGCTTCTGCATCGGACCATGCGGCAAAAAAGACTTAGGATATGACGTCGGTCATGCGCATTAGTACCCTGACGTACTGACGTCAGTCTAATGCGCCCTGACCGACGTCAGCCTTATACTCTGGTATTCGGGCCGACGGGACGCGGACTATACCCAATAGTCAGGACTGCAGCAATGGAAGACGAAGAACATCAAAGGAGAAAGACTCCTGCATTCCTTGGACATTCACAGGCAACTTCGCTACTACTTGGATAAAACTAAGGTTTTCAGAAAATCTGACCAGCTCTTTGTATCCTATGCTACAGCTTCACAAGGGAAGGCTATATCAAAACAAACCATTTCCAAATGGATAGGACATTGCATTCGTTTTTGCTATACCCATTATGGAAAACCACTTCCTGCTACCATTAGGCCCCACTCTACCAGGGCAACAGCTACATCTACAGCCTTCCTCAGGGGGGTACCAACCAAGGAGATTTTGGAAGCTGCAACTTGGAGTTCAGTACACACTTTTACCAAACACCATCACTTACCACTTTACTCTAAGACTAGGGCTGGCTTCGCCACTGCAGTTCTGCAGGGCCTCCTAGCCTCCTCTAACCCTCTAACTCCTCCAGCCATCCATAGCTTTGGGATTCTACCCAAGTGTGATGACTGCAGCAGGGTAACACGATGAACATAGTACAGTTTTGTACCTACCATAAATGTAGATGTTCGAGTGTACACCCTGCTGCAGTCCAGGTTACCCTCCCTCCATCCCCTCTGATCTAACTGGCTAAATCTATACAATACCTTCCTGATGTATTTGCTTATAGCTGGAGGGATCCCCTCTGATCTAACTGGCTAAAGCTTTGCAATACCTTCCTGATGTATTTGCTTATAGCTGGAGGGATCTTGTGTTTGTGCAAAAAATTACTTTATTTGGTACTAATTACTGACTACCTTTTTGGGGGCACCTGACATCTGGGGCAAGAAAAACTGAAGAAGATGGCGTCGGATGCATTATTTATACCCCTGGCGCACTGACGTCAGGGAAGAAGCGACAGCAACCGACGCCGGACCAAGACTTTGGAATTCTGGCCGACTGCGGGACCGCCTGATGACAGGATAACCCAAGTGTGATGACTGCAGCAGGGTGTACACTCGAACATCTACATTTGTGGTAGGTACAAAAACTGTACTTTCTTGAACATGGGTACCCCTAAGCCTGTTGCTCTGCTTCCGGTTTTGGTACACTGTAAGGGAAGATGTTTTTTCTGCTGCTTCTCTGTCCAGATTCTGAATCTGTGGCCCATGAAAAACTACACAGGTTTTATAGAGTTGCTGATATGCATAAGTGCTTGTATAAAAATCCCTGTGCTGACTTGGCTGTCATTTCTCTGAACCCTGGAAAAGGTTCTTTGACCAGTTCCCATTGATAGGGAAAGTAGAGCTTGGTTGATGTGTATGGGAAAGTGTATACCTCTGCCACCTTATTTGTTAGAGCTGTTAGTTGCCAAACCCTTATCCAAGTTACTTTTATCTGATCTAACAAGTTATCGTAATTGTAACATGAAGTCTAAGCTTATGGAGATGGTTACTTCTGTCTCTCAGCTCAGCACAGTTTGAACCATCTCTCTTGCTTTGTGCGCTACATCCTGGTGCAGGTGCAACTGCTACTGGATTGAGAAGGTTGGAATGGTTTACATTACAATCCTTATCTGAGGCTGTAAAAGCTCAGTTGTTAATTGCCTGCCTAGGCTAGGACATGCTATTTGGAAGCTCTTCTGGTAAATTTTCAAAAAGCTATAAGAAAGAAGACTAATGCAGAGAGTTGCAAAAGTTTACATATCTTTACTTCACAAGTTTCAAAGGAACTATCCATCCATTCCAGCCCCACCCCCCCTTTGTTTTCCCCATAAACCTTCTCAAATCTGGTCAGTAGAAGTTAGTAAACTAGCAGTGTTGATGTCAGTTTTCGTTCTGTCCTCAACTGATGGGTTCGGATCCGACTCGGCAGTTACTAAAGCTTGTTCATAGGTTCATAAGTTTATACTAGGCTATCTGCCCTAAGGCATTTATAAGCCTAGCCCAAAGTTTTGTGGTTTACGCCACCCCTTATATGAAAAAATACTGTGCCCATTAGTTTGTTGTGCCTCTGTCCAGCAGTGACACAGAGATGATTCCCGGGGTAAACCTACGATCTCCCATCCACAGGTCAAGATTTCTCTTGAACAGAGCCAGCGAGGTGCTCTGCCTCACATGGACCGGGATTTTATTCCACAGCATAGGGAGTCTCTGAGTGATAAATCTATCCCTCCAACACGTCCTATTTATATCTGTGCTAAGGTTTAAGTCGCTTGCTCTAGTGGTTTTGGTGGATTTGGATTTTTTGAGGTGGAGCATGTCCATTAATTCCGGGTTGGACATGGCCTTGTATGTCAGGCACATGTCACCTCTGAGCAGACGGTATGCGACTGAATAGAGCTGGAGTTTCTTCAATCTGGCAGCATATGACAGATTTTGGAGTCCTTTTATCCTTTTGGTGAGGAACTTTTGGGGTCTCTCCAATTGCTGCAGATGGGTGAGATACATCCCGAATGGGGCATTGTACTCGATCATTGGTCTGATAAGTGAAGAGTACAGGGGAACAATGACCTCACTAGATCTGGATGTGAATCCCTTCATGATCAGGTGGGCAATGTAGAAGGTCTTTCTAACCACTTTAGCAACGTGAGTGTCAAAAGAAAGGCCACTGTCAACCTGGGTCCCCAGGTCCCTGATAACCTCTTCTGTGCTTAGTGGATTGCCACCTATATGGTAGATTGGGGTTTCCTTGTTTTTCCCGAAGGGTATGACTATACATTTTTTGGCGTTTAACTTCAGGCCATGGCTCCGGCACCAGCTATCTGTTTCTGTGAGTCCCTTCTGAAGGATATCCTTGTCCGATGCACTTTCCACTATGGCACCCAGTTTGCAGTCGTCTGCAAACTTTGTCAGCCAAAGTCCTCCCATGTTGGCCTGTACTTCTGAGAAGTAGATGCCGAACAATAGGGGGCCAAGCACCGAGCCCTGTGGGACACCACTTGTGACCGGCTTGGAGTCTGACATAGCGCCAGCAACTCTAACCCTGTGGGTTCTGACCTTAAGCCAGTTTGCAACCCATCTTGTGACATATTGGTTTACATTTAAGCTGGTAAGTTTTTCTACAATACCCGAGTGGGGTATTGTGTCAAAATCCTTTGCTAGGTCAAGGTAGGCTGTATGGACTGCCTTTCCCTCATCAATAACCTTGGTGACTGTTTCGAAGAAGTCGACCAAGTTCAAAAGGCATGATCTGCCCTTGACGAAGCCAAACTGGGTCGGGTCCAATGTCTGCAAGTCCCCTATATCTTTGTTTATGAGCTCCATTATGATCCTCTCCATAGCTTTGCAGACTAGACTTGTTAAGCTTATGGGGCGGTAATTACCAGGGTCCGTAGAGGCACCGCCTTTGTGGAGTGGGACCACAGTCGCCGTACGCCACTCCTTGGGCACGTATCCTGTGGTAAGGCTGAGATTAAACAGCTGCCTTATGTGCGGGTTTAATTCCTCATTTAGCTCGTGTAGCACACAGCCGGGGACACCATCCGGTCCCATTGATGCTGTGTTTTTAGCTTTAGAGAGAGCAGCTTTCACCTGCGCATTTGAGATGTCTGGGAGGCTACACTCCGCTGGGATAGTTATCTCTCCTTTAGGGGGGGGAGAGGGGGGGTGAAGTTTGCACTGAACCTGTCTGCCAGTATGTTGGCAATGTCTGTGGGTTCAGTGATTTTTGTATCATTTTGGACTAATTCTGAGCATATCTGGGAGTTTCCACCCAGGTTCCTAACATAGCTGAAAATTGTAGTATCCAAAAACTTTCAAGCTTCTCCCTAACCCATAATTCACCAAACCTAAGCTACGTCTGATCTCGTTTGCCACTTTTTGTGAAAAATATGTGATCAGCCTAGCTTTCCAGCTTTTACAGATAAGTGAGTTTTCTTCAACTTAAATCTAAAACCTTTATCTTTCTAATATTTTCTAATATTTCACATTCATTATCCTACTTACATTTTCATACCTCTTCAATTGCCATTGTTGGTAATTCCTTCCCGTCTTTCTTTTGAACAGTTTTTTGCTGTTTTTTTCTCTTTCTGTCCTATTATCCTTTTGTTGTGCAGTCCTTAGTATCCTAGTTGGTATTTTTCCCCTATCTTTTTTCTAAGGGAGGGAGCTTGTATTAACTTTTTTCTCCTTTTAGTAGTTCTGCTGTAATGGCGGACAAAGGCCCATCTGGGTTTAAAAGTGCGTTAAGTGTGGCCCCAAGCTACTGCTGTTAGATGCCCGCAAGCAGTGTTTATTGCCTAGGGTCTCAACATTTATGAGAGGATTGCTCTATGTTCCATAATTTCAACCATAGGGCTCTAGTCAAGAGAGAGAATAAGCTAATATTGAAAGGTTTATTGCCATCTTCCTTTGGAGAAGCGATATCTGGGGCTCAGTCCCTCAAACGTAAAGCTAAAGAGGTAAAGCTTTTGTCTCCGAAGCCATCGAAATCTGTGGTCCAGAGGCTATGTAAGTTAGTCAGATCCAAGAAGGTCTCATGGTGGTTCTCCCTCAAATCCATAAAGGAAGAAACCGATGGATCCGACTGTCTCAGATCCAGCGATTAAACAGTCTGATAAGGAAGAAACCGATGGATCCACCATCTCATATCCAACAATTAAGCAGTCTGATGAGAAGGAAGAAACAGATGGATCGACTATCTCAGATCCAACAATTAAACAGTCTGATCTGACAGTTTAAGTCCTGTAGTTCTCCCCAGCACCAGATACTGTCCTTTGACTGATCCTGTACCTTCTACGGTGCAGTCACCCTTTTTGGACCATGTAGTCTCCTCTTGGCCCAACTCATTCATCCAGAATTCTAACAGAAGACGATATGGAAAGGATATGTTGAAGTTCATCTTCGCACAGATCCACATCGGTGTTTTACTGGCTCTTACCCCCTCAGGTCAGGAGACCTGTCCATCAACTACACCCCCACTTCAGCCTCCTCCTCTGATCCTTTTGGTTATTTGAGTCCCTGGATCAGAGCCTCTCATATCCGTTTGACTCTGATCCAAAGATAGCATTATCTTTGGATCTGAAGCTTATTCTGAGAGATGTGGTTTAGATGGCTTCAGATCCAGATGACTGAGTGAAAGCTTCCCTTTCAGATCCAAAGTGTAGTCTATTTGAAGTTGTCAGATCCATGTCTGCCTCTCGAAGCACTGGCACTGGATAGCTCAGCTCCAGCTTTCTCCTCTGGGAGATTGCCTTCAGAACATGGGTGCACAGCGGTCCAGAAGCTTGCCTTCTCAATGCCTGGGTCTTCTCTCTCTCTCTGAGGTGATCAGCCTTTGAGGTGGTGAAGGACAGTATTCTCTGTTAAGACAGGATCTAACTTCCTCAGCTCCTTAGCCCTCTACCCTGATGTCTATGTACTTAGAGCCTCATTCTTTACCAGAGGGACAGCCAGTCCGAGATAGCCAGGCTTCCCAGTAGGGTATTACAATTTCTTCTGATACCGCCACAGAACACCCCACTTAGGTCCATTGGAAGAAGTGCAAGAAGAAGCACTTGGACTCTACACAAGAGTTAGTCACAGAGGATATGGACTTCGATGAAGGTGAAGGGTCCCCAGGACAATCTCCAGAAGACTTCTCATTTAGAGGCATCCTTGAGATCCTAAAACAGAGAAGTGGTTGGACTCCCAGCAAGCCTTTATCTAAGGAGTCTGTATTTCTGGAGGCTTTCATTACTGGCCTGCCTACCTCCCTCCTGGATTCCTCCACTTTCTGCTTAGCTCATTGATTTGGTCTCTTGGTGGGCTTGGAAGGAATTTGACACAGCTGAACCCTTACCCAGAAGACCAGACAAGATTCTGGCACCACCTTCAGGTAGAGAGTCTTGGGCTAAAGGGGTGTGCCCATTGATGCCATGGGTCATGGTGGTGGCCACCAAAAAGGAACTTGCCGAGCAGAGTTTCACTGTTCATCTTCCTAACAGGGAGTCTAGTGAGATGGACAGGTTTGAAACGTTTGTGCTTCAGCCAACTTTGCACTAAGGTCACTGAATTATTTGGCACATTGTACTAGATTACAGAGGAATTTGATCAAGGAACTTTCAAATACCATCTGAGGATCTGTTTCTGCAGAGGATCAAGCATCTGTGACTTCTCAGTTGACTACCCTGCAATCTATTTCAAATTCATCCATGAGGATCATTTTTGCATGTAGCCGAAGGAATCTAAAGGGCAGCGGGCTTGGGCATTTCCATCAGAAGACCTGTCTGGATGCGCTTATGGGATTTTTGTGGAGCCCTTCAAGCCGTTTGTTAATGCTCCCTTTGATGGCGCTTCGTTGTTCAGCCCCACAGTAAAAGAAACTTTATCTAGGTATGAGAAGGATGGAAAGACCATGATTGCAGTGGGTGTACGTTTTTCGACCACTCTGAAATCATTTTCAAGAAATCAACAAGATGGTCAAAGGATGTTGTTTGGGAAGTCCCAGGGTCCTTTCCAGGACACTCATGCAGGAACTTCCCCAGGGACATGTGGGGCACACTAATGCTTGACGCCATCCCCATGACAGAGGAGGTCTGCAAAGCCAGGGGTCCAGAACTTCTTTTTTGGACAAGACCCTTACCAGCACCCCTGAAAGGAGGCCCAACTGCCCACCTTTGGAGGCAATCGGGGGTCGATTATCCCTGCACCAGACAGCATGGCTAGACATGACACAAAAGATACTTGGGTGTAGAGAATTATATCCAGAGGCTATGTAATAAATACCCTTTTCCCTTCTGCCTTCAATCTCAAGAAAAACCCTCGATATTCCACCCAGCCAGAGGAAAGAAGCAGCGATTCAAATATAAAAGCTGCTAGGAAAAAGTCATCTTAGAGGTCCCACCAGACCAAATAGAATCTGGAACGTACTCAAGGTTATTTTTATTGCCAAAGAAAACAGGGGACTGGAGACCAATTTTGGATCTCAGCAACTTGAACCAAGCCATTTCGACATACCAAGTTTCAGATGGTCATGGTTCTCCCTTTTCTGGGCAAGGATGACTAGATGCACTTTGATATGCCTTCAGGATGCGTACTATCTCATAAAGATGAACATATTTTCCAGAAGGTACTTACGCTTCCAGCTGGGAGCCAGTCACTACCAGTTCAGAGTTCTGCTGGAAGATGAGAAAATCAAAACCCTAGTGGGAGAACAGCCAAGGTTTGGTTATAAAAACAAAAAGAATTTGAAATGGCTAATATTGTGGTAAGGATGGTCATTCTGAAAGAATTCCCAGTGCAACAACAGGAACGAAGAAATGTGGGAAATGCAAAGCCTGTTCACATATTAATCCTGTTTCCGGCTTTTTGCATCCTGTCAGTGATAAGAAATATCGTTTTTAGGGTCTCTGCCACATGTAACACTCTGCACTTAGTGTATTTAGCTACCTGCCGACAGTGCTCAGCTTTCTAAGTAGGAAAAACGGACCAACGGTTTAAAGACCATATTATGAGGCACCTTAGAGATGTATCCCACCTAGATGCACAAAATAGTCTAGCAGATCATGTTAAACACTTTTCTACCCATTCTTTCTATTTTCAAGCTGTAGATCTTATTACCCCAAATTTGAGAGGAGGGAATGTAAAAAACATGATGGATTGATGGATTACAAATGTTAGAGCGCACAAGCATCCAGGACTAAACACTATAGTTCCCTTCAAGGCTATATTAAAGAATGGGCGTATAACCATCAGCTGATCTTGAGGAAGTTTGCACATAGTGATGGTTCAGGATTTGATGTCATTGAAGGTGTCTTGAATCAGCGTTTTTGATAGGTGTGTGCTTGTTTAAAATAGCCAGAATATAACTTAAGGAAGCATATGAACTTGACCTGAAGAAGGCTGAATAAGCTGAAAGCGGTTTTCATCCTCCAATTTTGTTTTTTGTTTTCTGTTTTAAATGTAACGCAAGTTTCTACATTTTAATAAAAATTGAAAGTTCCACGTTTTAACTACGTCCTGTCTTCAGGGTCCGTGGTGGTCAACTCAGGATTTGCCTTTGAATTGTTTGTTTTTATCTGAATTACTTTTAGCAGTTGAGGAGGTTTCCTTTGTTGGTTTTGATTTCTGCTCTTTGGTCTCACCATAACCCCCAGAGATTCCGGGTGTTTCTATATCTAAATGACTGGCTCATTACCACCCCGACTAGGCATCAATTGATAAGGGCAAGAAATCAGGTTCTCCAGATTTCTCATCTGGGAATAACCATAAACTACAAGTCTCAACTGGAACCAACTCAGAATTTGGAATTCATAGGAGCAGTTTTCAACACGGTCAGTAATAGCTTCACTGCCTCTTTCAAGAGTACAGACTGTAAGATTACAGATCAGAAAAATAATCTGCAGCCCCAAGATTTCAGCCCACTTGGTCCTTCAAGATCTAGGATCAGTGTCAATGGCAGTAATCCTAGTACCTTTAGCCAGATTTTGAGGATTCTTCAGTGGATGCTGGCAACTGAAGGTCTGTACTGTACCCATCCATGTCAACCCAAGTACAGATCACCCAGACGTGCAAGAGAGATCTCGGGTGCTGGGTTCAATCAAATCAGGTTCTACAAGGTCATTTGTTCATCCCCCCCCCTCAACCCAAGGCCATAATGACCACTGACTCTTCCCAGTAGGGTTGGGGGGACATTTTCTGAACAGGCCAACTTGCATGTCAGTGTCCTGGAGTTGAGGGCAGTACTTTTAGAGTTTTAGGCCTTCCAAGGTGCTCTCCCTTCAGGGATGATTGCAGTTCAGACAGACTATGTCAGTAGTTTGGTCGAGAAGTGCTCAGTGTGGCAGTGGGTGATCTCATCCATTTACTTTCTCATAGCAACACACATTCTGGGGAAGTCCAATGGGATAGCAGACAAACTGATGAAGTCTATTCTACCTCACAGGTGGTATCTTAACAAGAATGTGACTGAAATTATTTTTTGTCAATGGGGCCGGCCTTGCTGCGGTCTTTTTGCTTTTCCCCAAACAACAAATTGCCCTAATCCCCCCATAGGGGGGAATCACCGAGAGGTGCTGTACTTCACGATTGGCCCCCAGTCTACTTTATGCCTACCCACCTATCCCATTAATTCCAAAATTTCTACAGGAACCTGTTAGGTTGAATAGCAAAGTTATTTTCATTGCACCTTACTGGCCTCGACAGATTTGGTTTCCCTTCCTTTGGCGTCACTCACTTCAACCTTGGGTTCTGGATCTGGCTCCAGACCTCATCATTTAAATAGTACTCATGGTCGCTAAGCTACACGTAATGAAAATATTCTACCTAACTAAATAATAACATCCTAACTAAATACTTTGTGTGTGTGTATATATATATATATATATATATATATATATGTGTATATATATGTATATATATATGTATATATATATATATATAAATATATATATATATATATATATATATATATATATATAAAATACACCAATAAAATTGAATTAAGATAGATTCTTAGAGCACATCAGGGTTTAGGTCTTAATGACCATGTTTCTGTACAACCTGTTTTGAAAGCAAGGTCACTTAAGAAATAATTTTTTTTTTGTATGGAATTTTTAGTATATGATTTTGTTTTACTTGTGTCTCTACATTTTTATTTATATATCACAATTTTATTAGTTTATATATACATACATATATGTGTGTGTGTGTGTGTGTGTATATATATATATATATATATATATATATATATATATATATACACACACACACACTAGTTAGGTATTTTGGGTAGAATATTTTCATTACATGTTGCTTAGCGACCATGAATGCAGTTACAGCAATTGGTTGAGGAGGCTGTTGACTGTACTATTTAAATGAGGTTTTTCTTAGAACTGTGAACTGAAGAAGCAAACAGATTTTGCAAAAATGCTTATTTATGTTTATTTCCTGTAATGTGGAGTCATTAAAGGTTTACAGTGTTTAAGAAGATTTGCTGTGGTCTGCTCAGTACGATTTTTTTTTGGCTGGTGTATTTGTTCTATAACTTAGTTCATCTTCCTGGGTAACAAACTTTATTTAATTTGCTGATTTATTTACATTTGTTTACCGGGAAATCTCCAACTGGGCAGGATTGCCCTGTTTCGGCAGAGGCCCGGGGAGGAAATCTCCAAACAATAGTACATAGACATTTAAAATAAAAACATGCAGCATTAATTCAAGAAAAAATGCAGTGACAAACAAGATAAGTATATGGAGCATATAGTAAAATTCTAAAGAAGTAAAGATAAAAAAATCTGAAGTTCAAATAAGACCTTTGTCGTAAAATGGATGTCTTTGTCAGGGCTACAACATTAATTAGGAAACTGAATTAAGGCACATGACTAGGGTGTAGCTGATATAGTACATGGAAGTAGTAAAGACATACTTAACTAGAAAATTGTTTGGTAAACAATATTTCAGTTAGTGATGGTGATACATGTAGAAACACCATAATATGCAGTAAATTGTAAGAGAAGGCATCTAAGTAGATGAGATTGAGGGCCATCTGCTCTGTAGACTGGTAGAGCAAAAGAGGTTAGATAGGAAAATGAATTGAGTTTGAGGTATTGTAGATATTTTTCAGAGCAAGTACAAGTGCAAGACCATGAGGTATTTAAATGTGACTTAAGGTGCTTAAAGTCACGTGTGTTGTGTATTGACTGGATGATGAGGGAAGGGCAGTCCAGGCGTTAGCTACAGCAGTAGGACAGAGAGAGTCCCCAGAGTTAGATTTGCTTATAGTTATATCAATTAGTGCCTTATTGGTAGTACTTAGAAGTCAATAGCTAGCTATCCTTGTAGGGCAAGGGTTCCGTAAGTTGGTTAAAAGTAATCTGGTTTGGTAATTCTAGCCAGGATAGCTTTCTAAGGGGTAGACAGTGATGGGATCTAAATGGTTAATTAGTAGCAAATTTTGTTGTAGCGGATGGTTTAAGCCTCCTTTATTTAAATTGGTTAGGACAGGGGAGGCATACAAAAGAGTGGAGAGAAGGTGGATTCTTGCAATAGTAACTTTACTTTCAGATGTTAGGTAATTTTTGCATCTATTGAGAGTGCCTAGCTTTTTGTGCACCTTTGTGATACTTTGTACTATATATTTGTTGAATTTCATATTGTGGTCTATGATTACTCCTAGATGTTTAGTATGGGTCATGGGTGTAATTGGGGGGGGGGGTATTGTCAAAGGAAGTAATTTGATAAGATGGAATTGAGTCAGTAGCCTTAGAGGGATGGAACAACATTAGCTGAGCTTTTTTTTAAGGTTAATTATTCATGGAGTTGAGAAGCCATTTTTCTGCTTCTGAGAAGGATTGTTGGTAATGTGTTATAATTTTTTGGAGTGTTGCGATTAGAGCATTTTAATGTAGAATCATCAGCATATTGGATCAGTTTGGCATGTAGTGTAGCTTTGGGTACGTTGTTAGTGAAAATAGAGCAGGGGTCCTACTATAGATCCTTGAGGGACACAAGTTCAAGGGGAGAAGAGGGGAAAGGTTGTTTCTCCATTTTACAGCTTAACGGTTTGAAAGTTAATTTTTGAACCAAGGTAGTGATGAGCAATGCAATTTCAGATTTGATAGTGCAGTAAGAAGTTTGGAATGGGAAACTGTGTCAAAGGCTTTGGATAAGTGTAAGAAAATGGAAGAGACAAGATTTCCTAAATTACATTGTTGATTTACGGTGTCGGAGAACTTAATAACAACAGTAGTGGTACTATGGTTTGGGCAGAAACCATGTTGTTTCAGAAAGAAGATTGTTAGTAAGTAGTGAAGTGTTTGGGAATGAACGCATTTCTCAAGAATTTTAGAGGGGGATAGAATGGCAATAGGATGATAGTAAAGTCAGTTGAGTTGCCAGCTTTATGAACTGGTATAAGAGATTTTCCAGAAGGGTGGAATATGTTCGACTGTGGACCTGTTTATTAGTAAAGATACAGGATAAGAGATTGCTTTAGCAGCAATTCTAAGGTATTCACCTGGGAGTTTGTCAGCTGCGAGAGCTGTGGGTTTTAGTTTTGCTAGACGTTGATAAATAGTTGTAGTTGATGCTGGATGTAGAGACACGCTGTTTTCTTCAGGGGTTGGAATTTGGGAGAACTCATGAGTAGAAGGAGAGGTGGCATTGAGCAGTTTTTGAATGGAGTTAAAGTATGCATTATATTGTGTTGCAATGTCGGAAGTGGCACTGACAATATTAGTAGGGGGGATACATTTTCTGTTATCTTCCCATAAACCTTCAGCATGAAAACTCTGTACAAGTAAATGGAAAAGATTTGTTTACTGGGCACAACAAAATCATGCTGAGCCTTTTTCAGCACCTATAGATGGCATACTCAAGTTTTTAGCTGTACTTTTTAAAGAAGGGGCCTAGTTGCTCAACTATTAAAGTTAATTTAACAGTGATAGCAAATTGTCACGTTGGATTCAAAGGTCCTTTAGCAGCCTGTCACAAAGTGCGCAGAGCTTTCTTGCAAGGCACTCTACTTTTGGGACCTCCATTTAAGGACCCTACTCCCCCATGGGATCTCAGTCTGGCACTGCAAACTCTAATACATTCCCCCCTTTGTTCCAACAGCTAAATGTGACCTTAAGGGTCTTACTTGGAAAATTGTTTTTCTAGTAGCCATTACCTCTGCTAGATGAATTTCAGAGGTTCAAGCCTTGTCCTCAAAACCTCCATACTCTGTCTTACGCAAGGATAGAGTGACATTACGAACTAATGCCTCCTTCCTTCCCAAGGTGGTGCCAGAATCTAATATCAGTCAATTCATTAATTTGACAGTATTCTTCCCTAATTTTGCAAACAAAGGTGAATGTTACATTTATTCGATGTTCAGTTTTTATCTGCATAGAACAAAAGACATCAGGAAAAACAGATCAATTGTTTCCTTTGCAGAGTTGAAATTGGGCAAACCAGTCACACAAATAACTTCAGCCAGATGGCTAACTGATTGTATTTCATTTATCTGTAGTAAACTGGGTATTACCTTACCACAACCGATATGAGCTCATTCATCTAGGTTCATGGCAACTTCAGTTTTTCTAAACAGAGCTTCCATGGATGATATATGTGCAGCAGTAACTTGGGCTACTCCCCATGCTTTTATTACTCATTACAAATTGGATCTGGTCTCCAGAGGTAGAGCATAATTTGGTTCAACTGTGCTCAGGAATCTCCTTCCTTAGTCCACCCGGGATTATAGGTAGCTGTGACCTCTGTCCCATTGGTTGAGGATAGAATGAAAATTGACAACATCAGATAAAGAAGTTATATACTTAACGTAACGTTCCATCTATGTTCATTTTCATTCTTCAACTTCCTGCCAACCAGCCGCCATCCTTTCTGTTCACAAAACTTCTGGATGAATGAGCTGTTCCGTTATATTAAGCTCCAGATACACTCCAGCTACAGTTTTCCTTTGAGCACATGCAATTTTAAATCTCCTGTATTTATGCATATTAAACATTCTTTTCTGGCAAAAGTCAACAAACAAGATCTGAGGTGGCTTAGGGTTGGTGCATTATGGGCAAGGGAGAAGCTTAAGAGTTTTTTTTTTCTGTTACCACAAGCTTTAGTAACAGATGAGTCAGATTCAAGGAGAGCATCCGAACCCATCAGTTATGGAAGAATAAAAATGCACAACACAGATGGAATGTTATGGTAAGTGCCTAACGTCTTTTTTAAAAGAAAGTGGTAAGGAGGATTCAAAAACAAAACAAACCGATCCCAGAGATCTAATTCTCCAAATATTTGGCAAAGATAGTCATCCTTATTTCCTGTCTACCATGGTCTGTCTTACAAAATTACCAATAATTTTCAGATGTAATCCGTGGTAGTGGTGCTGCGGTAGCGCTGTTGCCTCACAGCAAGACATTGTCACGTTTGATTCTTAGCTAGAGCATCTTCTGTCTGGAGGCATGCGCGAATGGGCATGCCTTCGTTGAAAGTTGTGCGTCAGGGCTGGTAACTCGGCACATAAAAATCCACTACCAAACATTAGCGGACCGGAGTTCCTCTGTGGCGACCCCTAACCGGGATAAGCCGAAAGACACAACAGCAACCTGTTTCTGCAGTCCAGTGGGGAGAGATTTTACTTGAGGCTTTCTGGTGCATATAAGAGGGCATCTGATGGCTCATTCTAACTCTAGCCAGATTAAACCATTTTCATGCAAATTCACAATTTTGATACTTGTCTAATTTCGCCTCAAGGCTCTTTGCTCACCCCACAGCTAAAAGATGCTTAACTGTGTATTCCCATCCACAAGAATCTCAGATCCTTGTTAAGACTCTCCTGTGGGATTGTATCATTAGTTTACTACTTTGCCATTTGGACTTTCTACTGTGTCTTCCGCAGATGCCTTGCTGCAGCGATAGCTTACTGCAGTTAGCAATCCACCTCTTTCCTTACCTGATCTCAGCCTGAACCAGTCAGGAAGCTTTAACAAGTTTACAACTCAGTCTTTTTCAAAACAGTGGGATTACCCCTGGACTTGGTTATCCTTTCTCCTGTCTCTCAGTTTTTTGGGGTGATTTAGACGCCAACCAGATGATTGCCTTTCTTTCCCTAGAAAAGAAATGCATACTTAGCAGTACTTTCTCAGCCTTTCTCAACAAGAAATGCCCAGTGCAGTGGAATTTCTAAGATCTCGGTTTCTTGGCCTTTTCCATACTGATGATTTTTCATGACCGCATTCACATAAGGATCCACTGATTTCTGAAGTCTGTTTGGGCTCAACATTCTCACCGTCTAGCTTTCCCATTCTAGTACTCAACTTTTGTGACTAGAGACCACATTTGGTGGGCCATACAAGTCCTGTCCCTTTCTCTCTCCCACATGCCCTTCTCAAGACAGTAGCCACAGATTCTTCAGCCTTTTAAATTACAGCCTCTCCAGGGTTAAGGTACAGATGACTATGGAAAAAGCACAGACAAACGCCATCATCCTGAAAAATGTATAAACGCTGCAAATCAACTTTGTTCTCCAGGCACTCTTGGTGGTAACAGACTGCAACACTATAATGTGGCACATAAACAGGGCAGAAAAAGGTCATACCTCACTGGCAGACTAGCTATGACTGCACAGGGTTAGAAATGCATTACAGCTTTTTCCTTCAGACAACCTAAGATCCTTCAGAACAGAACACAGTGGCAGACTTTGAGCTGATCCCAGGATAGACCCTCACAAGTGGATGTTGCATCCAGGTCTTATGCAGGTAATCCAGCAGTGAGAGAATTCCTCAGATGTTTACATCCATTCTCAATGGACAACTGAAATAATTGTGCTCCAGGACACCTTGCAGAAACTTGGAAGACTTGTACTACTTTCCTCTCATTTGCAAAGTTCTTTAAAAGGTCAGAAAGGATTTACAGTGCAGACTGGATAAGTTGTTGACCGCAACTGAGCTGAAAATCTAAGTATCTTGATTTTTTTTTGATTATTTTTACAGATTACTGTTTTTAAAATTTAATATATATATATATATATATATATATATATATATATATATATAGCACTTTGTCTATTATGTATCTTTACAAATCCTTATCTGTTTAAAAACTTTCATTTGTGTCTCTAGTGCTTGCTGGCTGTAGGCTATTGTTTTAACTGAAGCCTTTCCTCTGTGTAATTATCTTTTGGTTAGTGGGGGCTGGTTCTTTTGTGTTCTTGTAAAAAAAAAAAAAAAAAAAAGCTGTTCTGGTATTTAAGCCCTAACTCTTTGATAGGGTTTCTGTCTTTACACACAGTGCAGACTGGATAAGTTGTTGACCGCAACTGAGCTGAAAATTATAAATATCGATTTTTTTTTTTATTATTTTTACAGATTACTGTTTTTAAAATTTAATATATATATAGCACTTTGTCTATTCTGTATCTTTACAAATCCTTATCTGTTTAAAAACTTTCATTTGTCTCTCTAGTGCTTGCTGGCTGTAGGCTGATGTTCTTCGTTCAACATTGCTGCAGTCCTTACTATTGGGTAGTCCGCTGTCCAGTCGGCCCGAATACCAGAGTATATGGCTGACGTCGGTCAGGGCGCATTAGACTGACGTCAGTACGTCAGGGTACTAATGCGCATGACCGACGTCATATCCTCAGTCTTTTTTGCCGCATGGTCCGATGCAGAAGCAGTTTTGCGAGTGCAGGTTGGCGTTCTGAAATATTTCGAAACCGAGTTTCAGACCGAATCAGAGTTGGCTAAGTACCCGTTGGGAACATTTTGGTTTTTCTTGCCTCAGTATTTAACGGATGTCAGAAAAAGTGAATAACTGTATTTCTTGTGGGAAACAGATACCTCATAGGGATTACCATACCTTGTGTATACCTTGTTTAGGGCCTGAGCACGACGTTGTTGGATGCCGCTCTTGTGCTAGGTTTAACAAACGCACTATTAAGAGGAGGTTAGACTGTGCCAGGTTAGTGTTTGGGAAGCGTTGCAATTATAAAATGCCGTCGGATGCTCCGACGCCCGCTTCGTCCAAGAAGCGCAAGGACAAAACAGCGAAGCCTAGGGTTGATGAACCGGCAGTCCCGGACGTCGGTTCTTTAGAAGGCTCAGTGGAGCCAGAGGTTTTGCCAGGAGTTTCTATGGAATCTCAGGCAGAAACTTTACTGTTACAGGATGTGCCTTCTCAGGAGGTAGGCCAGGCTGAGAGGGCTTCTCAGGTAACTGTTCTTCCCTCTCTTCCCAAGGTAGTTAGAGCCTCTCCTTCTGTTGCCAAAACTTCTTTGAGAGGTAGGCCAAGTTCAGCTTCAGTGGGGGCTTCTCCTAGCATTTCGGGTTCTGTACCTAAGAAACATATGCTTAAAATGGCAGAAGATTTGATTACTATGATTAGAGGTTCTATGCCCCTCCTGATAAGAGGCCTAGGGTGGAACCGAGTTTGATAGTTTTGAACAGTGTTCAGAGGCTTCTGAGTCTTCTGCTTGGAAGATTTGCAGGAGTATCCTCCTTATTCTGATTCTGATGTGGATGATTCCACTCCTACAGCTTCTCCTCCTGAGGATTTCTCATTTTCAGAGACTCTGCATTCCATGAGGGAGCACTTTAAATGGGAAGGCCAGGATTACTCTGATTCCAGGAAAAGGCTTAGGGAATTCTTGTTTTTACCCCAGCATAGGCCCTTAGCTATACCTCCTGTGTTGAATGTGGTGGAAGATGTTTTTGCAGAGGCTTCCCTGAACCCTGACTCTTTGCCTCCTGCTCCTGTTAAACCTGATAGGTACTATAGGGTGCCCGAAGCTCATAAGTATTTGTTTAAGAGTCCTAGGGCGGACCCAGAAACTGTTTCTCAGGGGCCTAAAGGTGTTAAGGCCTCTGTGGTTAAAAATCCTGTCCCCACTGATAGAGGCAAGGGCTTTGGATAGGTGGGGAAAGAAAGTGTATACTTCTTCCACTCTAGCCATGAGAGCGTTGAATTGTCAGTTTCACATGCTAAAATATCAAAATTATCTCCTTTCACAGTTGAAATCTAAGGTGGATGCTTTGGCGGAAGGTATTGAGTGTAAAGAGTTGCTGGATTTGGTTCATGTGTCTGAACAAGTGGGTAAGCATTCTTTGCAATGTGGTTTTGATGCTGTACAGGCCTCCTCGAGGGTGGCTGCCACTAGTTCTGTTCTTCGCAGGCATGCCTGGTTGAGGGATCAGAATTTAGCTGAGCATGTTAAGACAAGGATTTTGGATGCTCCTTTACAGTCTGATGTGTTGTTTGGTTCGCCTGTGGAAGCAGTTTTAAAGAAAATGGAGGACAAAGCTAAGTCTATGCAAACTGTTAAAGATTTTTGCAGGTGCAGCCACCGAAGTTTAGTAGAAATTGGCCTGCTAAGGGGTGGACATATCCTGCTTATGATTCCCAGTCTAGGGGTAGGTCTAGGCGTGGTAGGGGCAGAGCTCAAGGTTCTTTTAGGCCTAGAACAGGAGTTCACCTGCTCAGACTTCTGGTGAGGGCAGGGGTCAGTCCTTTCGTAAACAGACCCAATGACCTGCCTTTTCAGCTGCCAGTAGATTCTCGTCTGGCAGCTCCATTGGGAGGAAGACTGTCTCTTTTCAAAGAAAATTGGGATTTAATTACTCAAGACAGATGGGTGTTGGATATCATTCACCACGGTTACAGGTTTTATTTCCATACGTTGCCCCCTTCAAAGGCATGCCAGACGTTCCTCCTCCACAAAGAAAAGAGGCTCACAAGCAAATTTCTCAGTTACTCCAGATGGGGCCATTCAGCCAGTCCCTGTATCAGAAAGGGGCCTAGGATTTTATTCTCGCCTGTTCCTAGTACCAAAGAAGGGGAACACGTGGAGACCAATTTTGGATTTATCTCTCCTCAACACTTATCTGGACATTCCCAAGTTCAAGATGTTGGCGTTACAACAGCTTTTACCTCTGCTGGGCAAAGATCACTGGATGGTAACTTTAGATCTCAAGGAAGCTTACCTTCATGTGCCTATAAGGCTAAGTTGCAGGAAGTATCTGCGGTTTCGAGCTGGAAATTCTCATTATCAGTTCTCTGCATTGCCCTTTGGCTTATCTACTGCGCCAGAGTATTCACAAAGGTTCTGGCTCCAGTGATAGCTTACTTCAGGCTACAAGGAATTCAAATCTATCCTTACTTGGACGACTGCCTGATTCTGGCTCAAGAAAAGGAAGACCTTCTACAGTATCTGGAATATGTTATAGCAGTGCTAAGATGCCTAGGGTATTCTGTGAGCGAAATAAAGTCCAGTCTAGTACCCTCTCAAGACATGTGCTTTCTGGGTGTGAGACTGAATACAGCAGCCCAGATGGCCTTTTAACCCCGGACAAACAAAAGAGTCTATCACTTTACTTCCATCAACTATCTCATCAGTCCGTGCTGACTGCAAGGACAGTCCTTCAAGCATTAGGGTTCATGGCATCTTGTATTCTGGTGCTTCCCAATGCCAAACTGCATATGAGGAAGCTACAATGGTATCTCAAAATGTATGGACACAGCACTGCCAGGATTTGGACACTGTCATTCAAATAATACCTTGCCTTCAAAAAGAATTTTTGTGGTGGGCTCAGGAATGTCACCTAAACAAGGGACTCTCTGTGACCCGGCCAGAGGCGAGTCAGATTTTAACGACAGATGCCTCGGACATTGCTTGGGGAGCTCATCTAAATGGAAAGTGGATACAAGACAAGTGGCCTGCCAGACTACAGCATCTACATATCAACATGAAGGAGATGTTAGCAGTCCAGTTTGCATTAATGGCTTTCAAGGAGTTACTTCTTCCAGGGCAGGTGTTGATTCTAACAGACAACACAACTGTCATGTGGTACATCAACAAGCAAGGGGGAACACATTCTTATCCTCTATGCAGGCAAGCAATGATTTTATGGGAGACTGCGCTAAGCTTGCAACTAACTCTTCAGGCAAGGTTTCTGCCAGGAGCACAGAACTCCTTAGCAGATGTGTTAAGCAGACAAATTATGGATCCCCACGAGTGGAAACTGGATCTTCATGTGTTTCAGAAATTGACAGTGTCATGGGGAACTCCAGACATAGATCTGTTCGCTTCTCCACTAAACCACCAGCTGCCAAAGTTTTGCACAAAGGGGTTTCATCACACAGCTTGGAAAGTGGATGCTCTGTCTTTCAGTTGGAAAAACCTTCATGTGTATGCCTTTCCACCTCTGCCTCTTCTTCCAAAGGTGCTATTAAAAGTCAGACAAGACAAGCCAAGGATGATTTTGATAGCTCCAGATTGGCCTCGGCAACACTGGTACCCACTACTAAGGAGTCTGGTAAGGAAGCCTCCATGGCCTTTACCTTTGATTCCTCATCTGTTATCTCAGAAGGACGGTCATCTGCTCAATGTCAAGCTTCACTCTCTTCATCTAACAGCCTGGCATATTCTGTGTTGAAACACAGCAGGTCTCAACTTCCTCAACAAGTTTTAAATGTGATTATGGAAGCTAGAAGACCTAGTACAAGGAAAGTGTACGCAGAAAAATGGAAGAGATTTTTATTTTGGAGTACAGCAAAGAATTTGGAGATTTCTGAGCCTAATTTGAGTGTGGCTCTTCAATATCTTACTGAGTTATTGGACAAAGGTTTGTCCTTCTCTTCCATTAAGATTCATGCTGCAGCAATTTCAGCTCACTATGATTGTGACCCACCATTGTTTTCGCATCCTTTGTTCAAGCAGTTTCTTAGAGGGGCAAAGAATATAAGACCCCACGTAGAGCTCCTACTCCTGCTTGGGATCTCAATTTTGTGTTGGAAAAACTTACTCTACAACCTTTTGAGCCTGCGGCTACTGCTGAATTGAAATACTTGTCATGGAAGACTGCTTTTCTGTTGGCTATTACTTCTGCAAGAAGGGTGTCTGAGTTGCAGGCCCTTATGGCAGTAGAGCCCTTTTGATTTTCCATAAGGATAGGGTATCATTACGTACTAATCCTTCCTTTATGCCTAAGGTGGTTTCTAGTGTGGCTTTAAACCAAACTATTCATTTGCCTACTTTTTATGCAGACCCCCAAAATAAAGGGGAAAAGATTTTGCACACTTTAGATGTACACAGGCAATTGCGTTATTATTTAAGCAGGACTAAGGATTTTAGGCAGTCTCAGCAGTTGTTTGTTTCTTTTGCTTTGAGTTCAGGGCAAGCCTGTGTCAAAACAAACTATTTCTAGGTGGATTGGGTTTTGCATTGCATTTTGTTATTCCCATCATGGCAAGGAGATTCCAGCTGGGATTAGGCCTCATTCCACTAGGGCTACTGCCACTTCAACAGCATTTCTAAGGGGTGGCAACTAAGGATATTTTGGAGGCAGCTACTTGGAGTTCAGTGCATACTTTCTCTAAGCATTATCACCTTCCTATCTACTCCAAGTCTAGGGCTGGTTTTGCCACAGCTGTTTTGCAAGGCATGTTGTCAGCTCCTACTTCTTTATGATTTGCCAGCCTCCCTTACCTCTGCTTTGGGATTCTACCCAATAGTAAGGACTGCAGCAATGTGGACCGAAGAACATAGTACAGTTTTGTACCTACCATAAATGTAGATGTTCGAGGATCCACATTGCTGCAGTCCAATTTACCCTCCCTCCTTCCCCTCTGTGTTTAGGGGTGGTTGTGTAGGTGAGGTTATATGTTGATATTTTTGTATATATTTTTGTATATATTGTACATATTTTTGGTGCAGGTATTTTGGGCCTTGTCTTTTTAGGGTCTTCTGACATCTGGGGCAAGAAAAGACTGAGGATATGACGTCGGTCATGCGCATTAGTACCCTGACGTACTGACGTCAGTCTAATGCGCCCTGACCGACGTCAGCCATATACTCTGGTATTCGGGCCGACTGGACAGCGGACTACCCAATAGTAAGGACTGCAGCAATGTGGATCCTCGAACATCTACATTTATGGTAGGTACAAAACTGTACTTTTTGTCCCACCCTGTTGGTGTCTTGCTCTTATACTTGGTGGCTTTGCAGTTGCCCTCCCCTACTGTGACACTCCTCCCAGTCTAGTGTCATTAGCTCATTCTGCCTAATACAGAGAGAACATTTGATAAGGCCTTCTGTTCCTCCTTTTTCCCTTTCAAAAAGTAAAACAAAATTCGCCTGAACCTCCTTGTGTTCTGACTGTGCTTCTCAAACATTTTGGAAATATACAGTATATTTCAGAGCATTTATTATAACTGTAATAGCCTTAATATTGCTACAACTCAAGTGCTCTAGGTTGCACTGCATCTGAAGTGTTTGTGTGTTTTAGCTGCTTTTCTGTATGTATAGACTTTTCTGTTTCTTTTACAAAATAAGCTCTGTAAAGTTGTTTTTATTGCATTCCTGCCTGTATTTCTGAGGTTTTTTTTTGCACTTTTAAAGTTTGTTTTTGCTTAGTTTAATTGGTAGGCTACACACTCAAGTGCGCTAGCCGAATTAAAGCATTTACTGTGTTTCTGTACCTAATTTCTGCTACTTTGTATAAAAAAAAAAAAAAAAAAAACTTGTTTCCCGCCTTTACTGAACTAGAATAGTCCAGTCTTCAGGTATTGCTGATCTCTGGGCTGTGTCATAGTTCCTGTGTTGCCCATATCCTTATTTGGATAGGAATAACCTTCTTTGTTCACCAGTGAGAGTGGGGAGCTCTGAGCAGCCTTATCTGTCCCTTGAGGAGTGGTTCCAGCCCAGTGACCTGTAGCTTATGGGCCGTTTTGTGTCATAGTTCCTGTGTTGCCCATATCCTTACTTGGATAGGGGGAAGCTTCTTTGTTCACCAGTGAGAGTGGGGAGCTCTGAGCAGCCTATCTATCCCTTGAGGAGTGGTTCCAGCCCAGTGACCTGTAGCTTATGGGCCGTTTTGGGCCATTTCCCATATCTTTCTAACCCCCTGCTTTAAAGCCAGCTTTAGCGCACTTTTGCGCTTGTAATTTAAAGTTTGTCTTGTTTTTTGCATTTACCTGTTGAGGCTACACACTCAAGTACGCTAGCCTGTGTCACATATTTACTGCATTTTCCTGATATTTGTTGAAAAAAAAGAAAAACAAAAAAAGAAAAACAAAAAATTTATCCTTGTTTCCCGTCTTTCCTAACCTAGAGTAGTCCAAATACAGGCTTTGCTGTATTCTGGACTTTTGGAAAGTTCCTGTGTTGCCATTTCCTTTCTTGGATTAAGGGAGCCTTCTTTGTTCACCAGTGGCAGTGGGGAGCTTAGAGCAGCCTATTTATCCCTGGAGGAGTGTTCCCAGCACAAGAATCTGGTAGTCTATTGGCCATTTTGGGCCAATTTCTAGCTCTTTCAAATCCCCCTGTATAAAACCCGCTTTGGCGAAGTTTTTGCGCTTGTTACTACTCAGCCAAGCTCCTCGTGGTCCTGCAGAGTGGTGCTAGCAGCAGAGAGGCTAAAAGAGCGACTGCTAACCTAAGTGTTTTTTCCTGCTACTACCTGGGCGACTGTCCGATCTAGCTAAACTGCAAATATTTCTGCTTCTTGAACTGTTTTAAACTGTCTAAAGTTGTTTTTGCACCTGCACTTTTAAAGTTTGTCCTGTTTGTTGCATTTACTTGTTGAGGCTACACACTCAAGTGTGCTAGCCTGTGTTACATATTTATTGCAATTTCCTGCTGTTTGTTGCTGACCTAGAGTAGTCCAAATACAGGCTTTGCTGTATTCTGGACTTTTGGAAAGTTCCTGTGTTGCCATTTCCTTTCTTGGATAGAGGGAGGCTTCTTTGTTCAGTGGCAGTGGGGAGCTTGGAGCAGCCTATCTGTCCCTGGAGGAGTGTTCCCAGCACAGGAATCTGGTAGTCTGTTGGCTGTTTTGGGCCAATTTCTAGCTCTTTCAAGTCCGCCTGTATAAAACCCACTGTAGCGCGGCTTTGCGTAATTTTGTGCATAGCGCGGCATCGAGCAGCGCCGCTTATTTGGGTTTGAGCCTTGGAACTGATCTAGTTCTCATAATAAACACCCTATTCCTACGCTAAAGCCTAGCACTTGCTCACTAAAGCAATTATATGTCAGCACTAAAAAATTAAAAGCACTACACCCTCACAAACTCCCCTTGAGTAACTTGTTCCCCATTGGCCCTTTTGTTCAGTTATAAAGGAATTCCCAGTACTGTTCTAGCATGCCCAAAGGTCAGTTGTCAATCTCCTCTCCGGTCCAGCTGGTGAACCTGGGAATCTTGAGGCAATGTTACAACTGCCTGATGTACACAGACAACCCTCTCCTCCTCCCAACAAATTCCAACACATGTGAGAGATGCAACCATATAGCCAAACTGGAGGCTAAGCTCTCTCAACTCAGTACTGGCGTAACCAGTCAGGAGGAGAAGGAAACCACACTCACTACAATTCCAGTCTCACATAGACCTACCATGACAGCAAACCAAACACATAAACGCACAAAAACATACTTGGAGGCTCTAAATAAAAATTTGCCTAAGCAGCAGAGACCTCCAAAGCAGACACCCAAGCAACAGCTACCCCAAAACAAAACACGTGCAACACATAGCTCTCAAAGCCAGTGTGCCGAACAGTCACAGCCCTTAAGGCTAAACAACACACCTGATACACTTGTAATAGGAGACTCTATCATCAGGCACTCTGACGTCCCGCTCACCAGGCTGAACAAGGAGAAGGTCACGGTGAGCTGCCTATCGGGCGCTAGGATCCGCCACATAACACAAGCACTCGGGTCACTCCAAGGCAAGTACAAATATGACTCCGTCATTGTCCATGCTGGTGTGAATGACCTGAGACGTACCTCCCTGGACTACATGAAAAGAGACATAGAGGAGCTCTCTGAGCATGTAGCCCAGGCCGGTATGACCCTGACCTTGAGTAGCATCTTACCCTCACCAAGAATGATGCCACAGTATGAAGACAAGATTATCAATTTCAACAATTGGCTTAAGTATTGGTGTCATTCAAAGGGGATCCAATGCCTGTCAGCCTGGGATGACATGCTCGACAAGCCACGATGCTTCACTAGGGATGGCTTGCACCTGTCACCCCTGGGCTTTCGGATATTGGCAAAGGCTCTTGCTACCTCCATAGTGCCTTTTTTAGGCAAGGCTCAAAAGACAAACCCACCTCCATAGGTATCACAAGGGATAAGAAACTGAGTAATGCTATTCAATGCCAGAAGTCTAAACCTCAAGATGCACGCACTCGAAACTCTCCTTAGCATGGAGAACATTGATTTCTGTGCAGTAACAGAAAACCTGGTTCAAGGCTCTTGAGAGCACCCCAGCACTACCAGGTTATACCTCATACCATGCTTTTTGGCCCCAAAACTTGGACCGAATCACAAAAGGAGGGGGTGTATCAATATTCGTCAAAGATACCCACACCTCCAGGTTGGTGGCACAGCACGAAGCATCAGAGACTATCCATGTGCAACTAACAGTGGGTAAAACTGCCTTCCAGTTTATAGCCTGATACAGACCACCCTCCCAAACCCAGGAACCCCACTCGGCCTTCCTGAGAACACTGGAAAATATGAAGGTCTCTCCAAACACCATTATATTGGGTGACTTCAACTACCAGCCATAGACTGGGAGCATTACTCTTGCTCCAACACACTAGCCCAAAGGTTCCTAGAATTTATAAACTCAAATGCTATGGAACAACTTGTTACCACTCCCACAAGAGGTGAAAACATACTGGAACTGATAATCACCAACATGGGGACTCTATGCTCCAGACCAGAAGTGTATCCCTCACTGGTAAAATCAGACCATAAACTAATCTCACTGGATATTCACATCCCAACCCCACCCCATGCCCAGAAAACCACAGTGAAAAACTTCTCTAAAGCAAATTTCACACTCCTCAAAACCGAGGTGGAATCCTTCAAAGCCCCCGGGCTTATGGATAATACAGCCCAGACCACAAAATCCTTTATAAACGCATTCTATGAACACCTTCAGGAATGCATGGATCATGCAATCCCAGATAAAACCAAGACCCAATCCTCCAAAGGCAGACATCCTGTCTGGTGGACCCCAGCCATAAACAAACTATACAACAGGAGGAGGAAGCTACTACACGACGGAGCAAAATCCCAAAAAGGAAAGCATCTCTGATCAGTATTAGCAAAAAACTACGGGCACTCATAAAATTGTCTAAGGCCAGCTTCGAGAGAAAAATTTGCACAGGACACTAAGGATAATCACAAGGCTTTCTTTAGTTATGTTAGAAACCTGGGTGGGAATTCCCAGATATGCTCAGAATTAGTCCAAAATGACAAAAAATACACCGAACCCACAGACATTGCCAACATCCTAGCTGACTGGTTCAGCGCAAACTTCTCTCCCCCCCCCCCTCCCCACCAAAAGGGCTAATATCTATCCCAGCAGAGTGCTCCCCCCCTGACATCTCAGATGCTCAGGTAAGAGCTGCCCTCTCCAAAGCAAGAAACACAGCATCAATGGGACCAGACGGTGTCCCGGGCTGCGACCTACATGAACTCCAAGAAGAGCTAAACCCAAACCTAAAACTACTGTTCATTCTCAGCCTTACTACAGGATATGTACCCAAAGAGTGGCGTACAGCAACAGTGGTCCCTCTCCACAAAGGTGGTGCCTCAGCGGATCCTGGAAACTATCGCCCCATAAGTCTCACTGGCTTGGTCTGCAAAGCTATGGAAAGGATCATCATGGACCTTATAAATAAAGATATTGGGGACCTACAGACACTGGATCCTACCCAGTTCGGCTTTGTTAAGGGCAGATCCTGCCTCTTAAACCTGGTCGATTTCTTTGAAACAGTCACCAAGGCCATTGACAAGGGAAGGTGGTCCACACAGCCTACCTGGACCTGCAAAAGCCATTGATACAATACCCCACTCGGGCATTATAGATAAGCTCACCAGCTTAAATATAAACCCCTATGTCACTAGATGGGTTGCAAACTGGCTCAAGGACAGAACCCACAAGGTTAGAATAGCTGGAGCCATGTCAGACTCCAAACCAGTTACAAGTGGCGTCCCACAAGGCTCAGTCTTGGGACCTCTCTTGTTCGGTATATATTTCTCGGAGGTACAGGCCAACATGGAAGGACTGTGGCTGACCAAGTTCGCAGATGAGTGCAAACTGGGCGCCATAATAGACTTTCCAGCCGACACAAGCATCCTCCAAAAGGGCCTCATAGAAACAGACAACTGGTGCCAGAGCCATGGCCTCAAGCTAAATGCCAAAAAGTGTATAGTCATCCCCTTTGGCAAAAACAAAGTGCCCACAAATTACCACATAGGTGGTAATCCATTAAGTACAGAAGAAGTAATTAGGGACCTGGGGACCCAAGTTGATAGCAATCTCTCATTTGACAACCACGTGGCCAAAGTGGTTAGAAAAACATTTTATATAGCCCACCTAATCATGAAGGGATTCACATCTAGATCAGGGGAGGTCATCGTGCCTCTTTACTCATCCCTCATCAGGCCCATAATTGATACAATGCCCCTTTTGGGATGTACCTTACCAGACACCTGCAGCAACTGGAAAGACCCCAAAAGTACCTCACCAAGAGGATCAAGGGGCTCAAACAGATGCCGTATGCTGCCCGGTTAAAGAAACTCCAGCTCTACTCAGTGGCATACCGCCTGCTCAGAGGCGATCTGTGCCTGACGTATAAAGCCATGTCCAACCCAGAATTAATGGACATGCTGCACCTCAGAAAATCCAAATCCCATCGAGCTACCGGCTCGAGGGACTTAAACCTCAGCACTGAAATAAATAGGACATGCTGGAGGGACAGATTCATAACCCAGAGGCTCCCTTCACTCTGGAATAAAATCCCAGTCCAGGTTAGGCAGAGTCGCTCATTGACTCTCTTCAAGAGGAATCTTGATGAGTGGATGGGAGATCGTAGGTTTACCCCGGGTATCACTTCTGTGTCACTGTTAGACAGAGGCACAGTATACTAACCTCGAAAAAGGGCATAGCAAAATTAATTTAAAATGGGTGGCGAAAGCCATACACACTCTGGCTAGGCTTATAAATGCCCTAGGGCAGATAGCCTAGTATGAACCTATGAACCAAATATTTTGTTTTCATTTTGGCCCAAACAGCATTGGATGTTCGTGTTTCACTGTTGCAGTTCTTACAAAATGTGTTATCCAGCTCCCGGTAGCCCACAGTCAGCCAGGATACCAAAGTTCTTTGGTATATAACGTTGGCTGCCTTTGGTTTAGGCCTGACGTCAGGTACAAAAGAAGGCAGCCAACGCAATTTCCTCAGTCTTTCTTGCTGCGGAGCCCAAAGCAGAAGCATTTTGCACGAGTGCCGGTCGGCCGAATACCTTTTTGTATTTCGACTGCTTAGTTGAAGACTTCCTCAGATAAGTTAATAACTGTCTTGCCTGTGGAAAACAGATTCCGCACCTTGATTTTCACTCCTATTGCATTACTTGTTTGGGCCTTGAGCACGACGTCCCTAATTGTGTTTTGTGCTTCTTTCAACCCGTGTACCATATGCTGTAGAGCTAGGATCCTGTTCAAGCATTTTGGAATTTGGCCTAAGTTCATCGGTATGGCGTCTTCTAGTCTCCCATCTTCAGATGTTCCTAAGAAGCGCAAGGATAAGGACCGAGACAGGCTTAGGGTCAAATTATCCGACAATGTCCCTGTTAAGTTGATTGTAGGCCCAGTGGTAGTCCGTGAGATGCTTTCTTTGCCCCTGCAGTCTGCAGGTATTCAGCAGCAGGCGTCTGCGGAGACCTTTTCTGAGTCCTCCATACTGCAGGCTTCCACTTTGTCTTCTGACCCTCTGCCAGTCGCCGCCTCTGGATCCGGAGCTGCTAAGCAGGTGCCAGCTTCTGAAGCTTCTTTTCTCCGCCCGCAGACCAGATCCAGACTGATGACCTTGATTCAGACTTCTGCAGTGGCTGGGCCTCCTGAGTCCCTCCGGCTTTCTAACAGGCCATCCAGCCGAAAATCTACTCGTAAGCAAATTGCTTCCCCCTCAAATGCCTCAGGCTCAGATGGTTAGAATGGCTAGTGATCTCTTGACCCTTATCAAGGGCTGTCAGCCACCTCCTCCTAAAAGGATTAGGGAATTGTCCCCAGAAGCTTTCTCTGCTTCAGACTCTGAGGTTTCCAGCAACTCTACTGATGGAGGAAACTCTCCACTTTTTAGTGGTTTTGAGTATTCTGATGCAGAAGATTCCATCCCTTCGGCCTCCCCTCCAGAAGATTTTTCTTTTGGAGATGCTCTGAATACTCTTGGGAGAGCATTTCAAATGGGAAAGTCAGGACTACCCTCAGTCTAAGAAACGGATTAGGGAATTCTTGGATTTGCCACAGCATAAGCCTTTGGCTATCCCTCTGGTTTTGGAAGTTGTTGTTTTCATGGCGAATTCTTTGACTGCTAATTCTGTTCCTCCTGCTCCCAGAAAGCCTGACAGGTATTATAGAATTCCTGATTTTCATCAGTTCCTTTTCAAGAATTCTACTGCTGATCCAGAGATTATTTCTCAGGGCCCTAAGGGTGTTAAAGCCACGGTTGCTAAAAATCCTGTTCCTTCTGACAGGGAATCTAGGGCCTTAGATGGGGTAAAAAGGTTTATACTTCTTCCACCTTAGCTATTAGGTCTGTTAATTGTCTTTTTCATATGCTAAAGTATCAGCAGCATACTTTGGAGGCCATTAAGACTAAAATTGCTGGTGTTCCTTCCTTGATGGGGAGAGCAAGGACATGCATGATTTATTGAATTCTGGTGTTCCTTTTCTGATGGAGAGTAAGGACATGCGTGATTTATTGAATTCTGGTGTTCCTTCCCCGATTGAGAGTAAGGACATGCATGATTTATTGAATTCTGGTGTTCCTCTTCTGATGGAGAGTAAGGACATATATGATTTATTGAATTCTGGTGTTCCTTCCCTGATGGAGAGTAAGGACATACATGATTTATTGAATTCTGGTGTTCCTTCCCTGATGGAAAGTAAGGACAGGCATGATTTATTGAATTCTGGTGTTCCTTCCCTGATGGAAAGTAAGGACAGGCATGATTTATTGAATTCTGGTGTTCCTTTTCTGATGGAGAGTAAGGACATATATGATTTATTGAATTCTGGTTTTCCTTCCCTGATGGAGAGTCAGGACGTGCATGATTTATTGAATTCTGGTGGTCCTTTTCTGATGGAGAGTAAGGGCATGCATGATTTATTGAATTCTGCCATTCTCACTAAGCATTCCCTACATTGTGGTTTTGATACTTTGGAGGCTTTTTGCAGGGCAGCTGCCACTGGTTCTGTCATTAGAAGACATGCTTGGCTCAGGAAACAGCCCTTTTCTGAACCTGTCAGATCTAAATTACTGGATGTGCCTTTGCACAAGAACAATCTTTTTGTTAGCAAAGCAGAAGAGGTGCTGAAAAAGTTGGAGAATAAGGCCATATCTGTGCAAACTGTTAAGGACTTTCTGTAAGTTCAGCCTCCTCGTTTTAGTAGACATGGTGCAGCGGTAGCATTGTTGCCTCGCAGCAAGAGGTTCTCCCGTTCGATTCTTGGCTGGAGTGTGAGGAGTGCCTTCTGTGTGGAGTCTGCATGTCCTCCCCGCGGTTGGGTGGACGTTCGAAAGACATGCGTAAATGGACGTGCCTTCGTGGAAGGTTGAACATCGAACTGGCACCTCGACGTTAGCGGACTGGAGTTCCGCTGTGGCGACCCCTGACTGGGAAAAGCTGAAAGATCACAACAACCCTTCTAAGAATTGGACTTTTCCTGACCCTAGTAAACAGCATCGCACTAAGTCTAGGTTACAGGTCTTCTAGGAGACAGACTTCCACCCCTCAAAACTAAGCAAACTTCCCAAAGCAAGCATTCCCAATGACTCTGGCCTTCACCTGCCTTCCTCTGCGGGTCCAGGGTTTCCTTTGGGGTGAAGGTTAGCCATGTTTGCAAATGTCTGGTTCACCATTACAGATGACAAATGGGTGCTCAAAATAGTATGCCAAGGCTGCAAGTTCTCCTTTCACACTTTCCCTGTCCACCAAAGATACCCAGATATCCGCCCCAAATCAAAGGGCAGAAAAGCAAGTTTCTTCTGTACTAAACCTGGGAGCAATAGAGCCAGTTCCTGCACTACAGATAGGCCAGGGCTTCTACGCAAGACTTTTCCTGGTCCCCAAAAAAGGGGGCACCTGGTGCCCTAGTCTGGATTTGTCTATTCTAAACACTTTCTGGTTATTCCCAAATTCAGAATGCTCACTTTTCAGCAGTTGCTGCCAATGCTGGAGTAGGATTCCTGGCTGGTGACTTTGGATCTCAAAGAAGCTTATCTGCACATCCCAATAAGGGAAAGCTGCAGGCAGTTCTTTCGCTTCATGACGGAGAACAGGCACTCACAGTTCTTTGCACTGCCCTTTGGCTTATCTACTGTTCCCAGAGTTTTTACCAAATGCCTGGCTCCAGTCATTGCTTTTTGCAGGCAAAGAAACATTCAAATTTACCTTTACTTGGACGATTGTCGTATTCAGTCAAACTCTCCAGAACAACTCCTAAAGAATTTGGACTTTGTAAAGAACCTTCTTACCTCTTTGGGCTACACCATCAATGAAAAGAAGTCAAAATTGGTACCCACCAGGGAGATTGTATTCTTGGGAGCGAGCCTGAACACAGCCGCCCAGATGGTGTTCCTCCCTCAGGAGAAACAGATGGATCTTTCAAATTACTTCAAAAATTTGGCAAGCATGACCCAGCTCTCTTCAAGGCAATTCCTACAATCCCTGGGATTCGTGGCTTCATGTATTCTGATGAATCCAAATGCCAGACTGCATATGAGGAAAATACAGTGGTACCGTAAGAACCTGTGGTGTCAACACACTCAGGATGTAGACTTGATACTTCCTCTGATTCCCTGCCTGCAGACGGAGTTCCTCTGGTGGGCGACGGCCTGTGCACAGAACAAAGGCCTGCCTTTCTGTCCACCTCTTGCCAGCCAGACTCTCGCCACAGATGTCTCGGACTACGCTTGGGTAGCACATCTAGAGGGCAGATGCATTCAGGGGACTTGGAAATCTCAACAGGTTCATTTGCACATAAATCTGAAGGAATTGATGGCAGTCCAGCAGGCCTTAAAGGCTTTTAAACATCATCTCTCTCCTGGTACTCTTCTGGTCAGGGCAGACAACACCACAATCATTGTAGTACATCAACAAGCAGGGAGGGGCACATTCTTACCCCCTGTGCAGACAAAGCATGATGCTATGGTCCATAGAAGCTTCCATAGGTATTCATCTGATAGCTCAGTTTCTTCCAGGAAAGCTCATCACCTTGGCAGACCAGTTGAGCAGGCAGGTCCTGGATCTTCATGAGTGGCAACCAAACAGGACCATCTTCTATCGCATCATTCAACGTTGGGGCACTCCTCAGGTGGATCTCTTTTCATCTCCAGCCATCCACCATCTTCCAATTTTTTGCACCAGGGATCATCGCAACAAAGCTTGGAAAGTGGATGCTCTGTCCTTCCCCTGGACACAGCTCTCTATCTAAGCATTCCCCTCCTCTGCCTCTTTTTCCCAGAGTGCTGTAAAAGGTACGGGTTGAAAAACCAAGGGCCGTCGTCATAGCTCCAGACTGGCCCAGACAACATTGGTATCCACTGCTTCACAGTCTCTCCCAGTCCCGGCCTTGGCATCTTCCCCAATAGCAGATCTGTTGATTCAGGAGGGGGGAAGAATTCTGCATCCTCATCTTCAGACTGTGCATTTGGCAGCTTGGCTCATAATTTAAACCTTTTCCCAACAAGTGATTGAGGTCCTTCGTGAGGCCAGAAGGCCTAGCACTAGGAATTCTTACGCAGATAAGTGGAAAAGATTCTCCATTTGGATGCAGACTAGTGGGGAAGACACTTCTCAACTTCCTCTTCCTCTTTGGCAGGCTTGCTTTAATGGTGGACTGTTCTTTTCTTCTATCATAATCCATGCTTCAGCTATTTCTGCTTGTTGTTCCTTTGAGCATCTCATTTTCTCTCATCCCTTGAAAAAACAGTTCCTCAGGGGAGCTAGCAATTTAAAGCCTCCCAGAAGGGCACCTACTCCTGCTTGGGATCTCAGTTTTGTACTTGAGAAACTTGCTCTGCCTCCTTTTGAACCAGCTGCCTCATCAGACCTGAAGTTTCTCTCCTGGAAAACTGCCTTTCTTTTGGCTATTACTTCAGGTAGAAGAGTTTGAGCTGCAGGCCTTAATGGCAGTAGAGCTTTTTATCATCTTCCATGTGGATCGGGTTTCTCTTCAAACTTCTCTCCTTTATGCCTAAGGTGGTTTGTAGCCTGACTCTTAACCAGTCTATCCACCTGCCTACCTTCTTTCCTAATCCTCAGAATAAAGGGGAAAGGTTACTGCATTCCCTGGATGTGCGTATACAGCTTAGATTTTACCTGGACAGGACTAAATCTTTTCGAAAGTCGGATCAGTTGTTGGTCAGTTTTGCTCCTGGAGCTTAGGGCAAAGCTGTTTCTAAACAGACCATTTCTATGTGGATTGCTCATTGTATTCACTTTTGTTACTTACAGCATGGCAAGGTTCTTCCACAGAGTATTAGGACCCATTCTACTAGGGCAGCCTCTACCTCAGCAGCTTTTTGAAGAGGTGTACCTACTAGGGACATACTGGAAGCAGCTACATGGACTTCTGTTCACACTTTCACTAAACATTACAATTCGCCCTTGTTTTCTAAGTCCAGGGCTGGTTTTGTCTCTGCAGTGTTGCAGGGCATCCTTACCAACCCTTAAACAGTGGGTGTTCCTCCTCCCATTTGTTTTTTTTCTTGGGCTTTGGGAATCAGCCCATTTTGTAAGGACTGCAACAGTGAAACACGATGACCATAGTACAGTTGGTGTACACATCATAAATGTAGATGTTAGTGTATTCACTGTTGCAGTCCTGGTTCCCCCCCTTTTACCCCTAGGGCACAGACTGGATTTTCTTTTCCTGGTCTAACCTTTTTTGGGGGGCTTCTGACAGTTAAGGCAAGAAAAACTGAGGAAATGGTGTCTGCTGCCTTCTTTTGTACCTGACGTCCTGATGTCAGGCCTAATCCGAAGGCAGCTGATGTCATACACCAAGTACTTTGGTATTCTGGCCAACTGTGTGCTACCGGAAGCCGGGTAGCCCATTTTGTAAGGACTGCATCATTGAATACACTAGAATATGTCTTTAGAATGTGGGAGGAAACCGGAGTACCCGGAGGAAACCCACGCGAATGCAGGGAGAACATGCAAACTCCACACAGAAGGCACCCCAGCCGAAAATCGAACCAGAGAACCTCTTGCTGTGAGGCAACAGCATTAACCGCTGCACCATTCTAATGCACCTGGCCAAGAGCATTTGCCAGAAACTTCCTCACAGAGTAGGCTAGTTCACAAAGGCTAAGGGATCTCTTGATTCATCCAAATATCCAAAATCTCAGTCTGCTTGAATGATAGTTTTTTTTCTTCAAGTCATCTTTTTCAGAGGATGTGCAACAAGCATTGAAGGATCAAGAAAACATTATGGTAGGAATTCCTTATTTATGCAAATTGAAAAGATTTTCTCTTCACTAACAAAATAATTGGCAGGACCAATCTGAAGTGGGGATACTCCCATGTTCCCCAGTACTGATGTAAATTGTTAAATTCTGGCCTAGCGTAAACTTAACTAGAGTTGCACCCTCCTTTCTGCCTTCTCGGTCGGTTTGCTATTGAACTCCCCTATATCATCTTTAAAGTTGAGCATTTTTCTAAAGGTGGGTTGCATATTAGACCAGCAAGAAAGACTCTGGTTCCAACTTGATTTGAGTTTTGTTTGAAAAAGTTTAACTACATCTCCCTTTGAATCTGCAGCCATCTCTTCTCTGATATGTTTGTCTTGGAAGGTTTTGTTTTTGGCCTAATCTTTTGCTACCTCTGTGTCTTGAATTTTAGACTTTTGTCTGTTCAGCCTTTCTTGGTTTTTCACAGGTACAGTGTGGGTCTTAGAACCAGTCCTTTTTTGTGCCTAAAATAATTTGAGTTTAGTCTTGAATTCTCCAGCTCCCTGCCTATTACTGTAACCCGCAAAATGAAGGTGTGGGTGAAGGCAATTCTTCATAGCCAGGACGTATGTGAGGCATTGGGAACTAATCGACCTTTTGTATTCTGTGATGGTGAGAAAATGGAGCAGCCAGCAAAACGTTCTTCAGATGGTTTTCCCCTCTCCATTTCTGCTATTCTATCCATAGCAGAAATTTTCCTAGGAATGTTGAGGTTCATTCTGTTAGGGCAGTTTCCACATCTGGGGCTTTCTGGAAAGGGGTGGACTTTAAAGATCTATTTTTGGAAACTATTTGGTCGTTTTCTGACATTTACCAGGCATTTCAAACTGGATGCAGAGTTGGTTTTGCTAGGGCATACTTCAAGGCCATTCTGAACTGTAGTTCACTTCCATCCGCACACATCTTGGGCTTTGGCATTTGCCTAATTTGTAAGGGTTACTGCAAAAGTGATCTTATAAACATAATACAGTTGTGTAGATAACTTACCATGACAGTAGATACAGGGATAGTTCATGGTTGCAGTACAAATATCCTTCCTTAACTGAATAATCTCTGTCCTGGCCAGGTTTGGTATCAATTTTCCTTTTCATTTTAGCAAGACTTGCAACTGTAGGTTTCAGCCATACTTCTCAGGGGCAAGAAGGCTCTGAAATCTGACATGTACATATGTCCTTATACTGGCATGCCCCCCCATCCATGCTAAGGGTGAGGAAGGTGCTTGAGCTTCATAGACTGGCAGGATATGTCACATCTGTAAGGGTCTTCAGCAGTGATCTCTTCGAGCATCTACTGGCTGTACCTTCACAGCTGTACTTTTCCTCAAATCTCCTCATGAATATATTTGTATAGGTGGGTGGAAATTTAACATCCATTCCTTTTCAAGTCTGTAGTGTAACTTCCACATATGGGAAACTGACCATTATACCCTCCTATCACCAGCTTACAAACCTGCACTGGTTAGAGAGAGACCCACAGAGAAACAAATCAGAGTATGGCCCGAGGAGGCTATGGAGGCTCTCCAATTGAGGTATGTTCAAGGAGGCAGCCACAGTGAATCTGTATCTGAACATTGATGAATGCACTGAGGTAGTGATGGCATACATTTCAAACTGTGTTTATGGGGTAACACATACCAAGAGTGTCACTATTACAGCTAACCAGAAGCCGTGACTCACCCCTAAGGTTTATGAACTTCTGAAGGAGAGAAACGTAGCTTACAGGGTTAAGGACAAAGCAGCCCTAAGTGTAGCAAGAGGTAATCTGGGGAGGGGTATAAAGGAGGCTAAGAGGAAGTATGGCAGAAAGGTGCAGAGACACTTTGAAGACATGAAGCATGTAAGGAGACTATGGCAAGGCATACAGGAGACCACTGACTACAAAATCAGGTCAGCAGTGTGAGGACAGCGTCAGATTCCTGAACAGTTTGAACATCATCTTTGATAGATTTGAGGAAAGAAACAACAGGATGGCACTAAAGCTACCCACTGATAAGGATGCAGTACTCAGCCTCAGCACAGAGGGGTAAGAAGAGAGCTAAGGAGAGTGAACCCTAGGAAGGCTGCTGGCCCAGACAACGTACTGGGCAAGGTGTTAAAAGTCTGTGATAATCAACTATGCACAGTGCTCAATGAAACTAACATCATCCCACTACCCAAGAAAACCACTCCCTCCAGCCTTAACGACTACAGACCAGTCGTTCTGACATCCACTCTTATGAAATGTTTTGAACGGCTGATCAAACCCTCAGCAGTTTGTGTACAGAGCTAGCCGATCCACGGCTGATGCTATATCAGTAGCACTACGCATCTCCCTTGTGCATTTTGAGGGCAAAGACGGCTATGTGAGAATGTTGTTCATAAACTTCAGCTCTGCATTTAATACGATGTTACCAGTGCAGCTGATACTAAACATCTCTGTAACTGGATCCTGGACTTCCTGGTTGAGAGACCACAGATGGTGTGTTCAGGCAAGAACACATCAAAGGGCATCACTATTATTTATTTATTTTATTTATTTATTTCAGTTTGATTACCGGGGAAGTCCACTGGGTCAAGAAGAACCCATTTTCAGTGGAGGCCCGGGGAGAAAAGCTCCAAAGGCAGTACAACCAATGCAATGTTTAAGAAATACAAAACATAATACAACAGCAAGAAAACAAAGTAATACACTGCAAATTCCAATTACAATAGACAGTACACACAGTAAGAATATTTTAAAATGCGTATTTACAATAGAAAGTAGACACAGTAAGAACATTGAAGATGCAAATTTGCAATACACTGCAAAAACTTTTTTTTTTTTTTTTTTTTTTTTTTTGTGCTAACTATTCAATATTGTCATCATACAGTGAAGTTAGAGCCTGCTAAAAACAAAGCTAGAGTTTGAGTGAATAAAGGTGCAGGAGTATGGGGGCTTAGTCTAGGGGAATCTTGGGATTAAGTAGGGTTCCACAGGGATGTGTTTTCAGCCCACTGTTCACCATCCTGACCGAGGACTGCTACGCTAAGCACAAGTTCAGCCATATCATTGTTTGCTGATGATGCCACAGTCATGGGGCTCATCACAACGGAGGATGAAAGGACATAGAGAGGAGGTGGCATCTCTGATCAGTTGGCATGAGGGGAACAACCTTGGCCTGAATGTAAGCAAGACCAGAGAGATTGCCATTGACTTCAGGAAAAGAACAAACCATCCAGTGCTCAGGATCAATGGTGAGAGTGTGGAGAGGGTTAAGAGTACAAAATTCCTCGGGTGCACATATCTGAGGATCTCTTGTGGTTGGGATCACCAACCAACTGGTCAAGACAGCACACCAATGCCTCCACTTTTTAATGCGGCTAAAAAAAGCTAAGCTTCCATCTTATATTCTCTCCACCTTCTGTCGAGGTGCAGTAGTCTGCATCTTCACCAGCAACTTTGCAGTGTGGTTTGGAAGCTGCACAGTTACAGAAAAGGAAGGCATTACAGAGAGTGGTGAGGGTTGCAGAGAAGGTAGCTGGTTCCAGTCTTCCATAGATGTGTATTCTGCAAGAAGCATCTGAAAGCCGGCCAAAATAAAACAGGACAACATGCATCCAGCCCATGAACTGTTTAAGCACTGGGCAGGAGATATATCGCAGCATCCACTGCAGGACTGCAAGATTCAGTAACAGTTTCTGCCCTGCAGTGAGGAGACTCTAGTCCCATGGGTCTGGACACATAAGTCAATTGTTATTGTGCAGTATATACTTAACGTATATTCCATGTAAGTGCAATATTTATTTATTATATCCATAGTCAGTATTATTTAACTCACTCAAGTGCAATATTAGACAAATAACTTACACATTTCAATGTGTAGTGTGTTTTGTATTTTAAATAGTGCAGTTAGTTTAACTCTGGCGGATATTCTTTTCATATACGAGTGTTTATAAATGTTTGTACTCTTTCTTGCATGTTATTGGGAGTATTGTTATAGTTATGTTTGTTCCTCTGCTTGTATGTGTTTCACTTTCCTTTTGTAATCTCAAGAATTGAGATGTTGTATGAAAGTTAATTTAGGCTATACACGTGTAGTCCTAAATGACCGTAAAGTTTACTTTGATTTGAATGGTAGCATCTACTGGTATTCAGCAAGTCTGTGTAATATAAAAAAAAGCCAGAAAAGGAAGTATTTATGGGTTTCCCTAAATTTTCATTTAGTGAAATTTAATCTGTTCTCTAATGTAATGGGAAATTGCTTCCAGCCCCAAATTATGCCCAATAGTTAGTTACAAGAAAGTAAGATTTTTGCCAGGTGACCTTTGTAATCTGCAAAAAATGCATAGCGGAACTAACAGCATGTTCAATATAAGTTCCTCTTCTGTCTAATGATCTTCCACTTAGGACCCATTCGACATACCTGGGAGATGAAATAAACTTTTAGGTATCCTGCAATTAACCATTTTCAGAAACCACACTTGTCAGAACAATTGGGCTGGAGTGCAGTACTTTATATTAAAAGCATCGCATTCGATTGTGGACGAGAAAAAGCTGGCTGAAAACTTTTGTCCCCCTTTCCAAATCCTATTATTTACTCCAGGTTACAGTCAACCCAAAATTAAAGCAGCTAACGATCACCAAGTTGAATTTTGTATAAAAGAACTGTCAGCACATAAGAAATAACTTGGTAAATTAATTTTGAGTTGGCATTAATTAATAAATGCTACCTTGCCGTACAAATGTGTCTTGTTGCTTCCAGTAGTTCCAGGCAGTACGGTAAGGGCATGCAACATACTAAGTGCTCACAGTACATCTGAAATTTCCAAGCTTAGCCTTTTGGTCCTCTGTAGGCACCATGTCATAGTTCTGCATTCTCTGTCCACTCTCTATTTGGGGAGAACCACAGAGTGACACTTGGATGTTGGCTTCTTTAATAAGTTAAAGTCCAGTTCAGCTGCAAGAATTGTGATATGCACTTGTCTGGTGCGCACAGTACTTTCCCTCACTGAGAATAGATTCTGCCAATTTCAGAGCTGGCAAGATGCAGTGTTACATACAGACTTTGGTTTCTTCTCCAGAGTGTGGAAGGCTATATCAGTCCTTCAACAGGGTCCTTACAATGCCTGTCAGCAAACAGTAGGCAAATATTACAGGAAAAAGAAGGTACAGACTGAAAGTCTGTAATCTCTGACTGACTCCAAGCCTGTCTTTGCCTAAATACTCCAAAGTCTGGTTGGGCAGAATATCTCGAGTGTCTGTCCCAAAATGGCAAAGTTCGAATGACTAGAATGCCTGAAAGTTCAGTTCCACTGCAGTATACGTCTTTGCAGGGCAGAGAGGTTTTAGAATTTCCTTTATTCTGTCTCTGCAGTTTACCACAATACATTGTCTCTCTGATAACACATCTTGAAATAGGAGGGAATGGCAGAGAGTACTTTCTTTGCATTCTGTGATGATCTTATCCCTTTCTCACCTATTAACACGTTAATGTCAGAGGAATGGCATATGGTATTGTGTATCTTCTCCATGGTTTGTGTTTATGGCATCTCTTTTTCTGTGCACAAGACGGGTACTCAATTTAGAAGTCAGGCAGTGTTTAGCAGATGGAGGCCTTTGTTTTAAACTCATCGGTTCGATTCTCAGCTAGAGCGCCTTCTACGTGGAGACATGCGTGAATGGGCGTACCTTCGTTGAAGGTTGTGTGTCAGGGCTGGTAACTCTGCACGTAAAAATCAACTACCAATCATTAGCGTTCCACTGTTGGCGACCCCTAACCGAGAAAAGCCGAAAGACACAACAACATTTTTCTGACATTCCAGAAGCCTTTCTGGAAGGAAAACAAACTGTGATTCTGTATTGTTGAAGCCAGGATGCATCTTTTAAATGCCCTACATTTTTCAGTATTTTTATACAGAATACACCAGGAAAACAGCAAAATGAATAGACTGCAAGAATCGGTCCCCAGTAACAAGTAGAATGCATGCAGCATTCAAATGTCATTAACAGCACTAACCGATCTAACAGTAATAGTAATGACAAACCATGGTTAACAATGTCAGTGATGTATCTGTTTTCCTCCCTCCATAGTTGCTTTTGATCTCTATTTGGATCTGGCTTAAGGGATTATTAGCAAGCTTTTGATATTCATGCTGGTTTTTAAGTAACCTAAAACACATTTCGTAGTATTTCATAAGTTATGACTACAGTGTTCTCTCCCTTTTCAGCTGGATTAACTAATGAATTTGAGATGGCTTTTTTTAAAGCTTCCCAATCTCCTGTTGAAATTACAAGACGTTTAGAACACAACCCCACACATTCAGCCACTTGCTTTTTCATTGTGTTGTAATATGGTATCCTATTAAAGGTGAACAAATCTCACCTAACCCTAACCCTAACTTTTAAAGTTGGCAGCCAGTCTCTATAATTTTCATCAAATCAGCATTGCTGGAGTTTATTAAATATAAAGGAAAATAATTAAGCTGAACTTTTATTTTCAATAGATATCCATAAGTATTGATATATTTTTTAAATTGGAATAAACTTTAAATCCTTACCAGAAATATTTGACAGTCTCTGACAAAAGTCCTCAAGGATTACTAAATGCTGTCTACTAAGGTCACCAGAAGTTGTAGTTAAGACTTCATTGCCACCTCTTGCAAAATCTCCTACCCTTCCCAAATTTCTGAAGGCCATAGTTGAAATTGCTTACATTGTGTATCTTGGAAATGGAAAAAGACAGATGTGGTTATGTCCTGTCTCGCAATCATTCTCTACTGGTTGGGCTCGGAACTCATCCTCTGTTCCGACTCAGGCCTATACAAAAGCTCAAGGTCTTCCACTAGCTCCTGGCTGATGCCCTATGCCATAATGCTGTAGGAACCCCCCCATATCTCCTTTGCCACTGAAACATGATTGAGTGCTTTATGCTGGCTCTGCCTAAGTGAAATCTTTCTAATTGTCCGTTCTTGATATTGCTGTTTTTTCTCCTTTTAGAGTTGGTTACCTTTTTAGCAGTTTTGCTGTGCTCACTCCCTTTGTTTCTTAATTGTTGGCCGTCGTTTGTTCTCAAGGCCTTTTCCTACCCTGTCCCAGCTTTCCCTTAGTGTGTGCGTGTGTGTCTCTGTGTGTGTAAAATAATCGATAAGCTCATTTTTAGAGAGCTGTTTAAATTTAGTTTTTATTTTATTTATTTTATTTATCATATGTAATAGCATAATTGTGTGTTCTCTACATTATGATTGAAGAGAAACGCTAAATCTGGCTACCATTAGGACAAAGTAAATCTTCCTGTATTTCTCAGCTAATGTGAGTGCTTATGTGAACTGTAGGGGGCTATCGTACTGTTACAGCTAAATAGAACTGTGTTTTCTGATTTTTGTACAATACTTCCCCAAAATGTGCTTTTCATGAATGAGGAATAGTTGTTTGGCCGTTACTGTATTTGGACTTGTTTTATTTTCATGATAGATGAGAAAGGGAGGCATATGTTAATGTACTAGCATAATGATATGTGCGCTATTTATTAGTGTTGGCTTAAAAACTAAAAGAGATTGCCTTGACCACTTGCCTTGTTGCTCTTCCCTCCATTTCAGTAACTGTTGGTAACAAGTTTTCCCTTTTTAGCTAGGTATAGCACTCTTTTCATCACTGAAGTAGCGCTCATTTTAACTTACTTTGTCCTACATTCTCACCAATATCCAGCTGTCAATCTGTCCTCCCATTTATCCCAAAAAGTGAAGTGTAGCTGTCTCGTACTGTTCCTTTCCTCTCTTCACAGCCAGGATATTCAACTGTAATGAAAGGGTTCCCCTTCTTGCTCAGCTGTACTCAAAGTCCTGAGACTACTCTTGTGTGGATAAGTGTATCATCCTCACTGCAGTCTACAAGGTCGACCTAGCCAAAAGCAAAAGAAGAGTAGGTTTAAAATACTCAGACACTGTTAGCAAACATTGTACTGTTGGATCTCTCCTGGTATTACAAATACTGGCTTGCACACCGCATGGACCAGCTGTACTCCTAGTTTGTATAATTTTTCCTCATTCATCTTTTAGGCATTCAGTGCCAGGGCATGTGCTTCCCCGTCTTGGCCACTAGCTGGTAGTATTTATTAAACTAAGTAACTCCCTATAGACTGTACCCAATTGAAATAAACAAAAGTTAAGATTATGGAATATAAAAAACTCAAAGCTGCTCTTTTTCCCCAACTGAGCATATGCATGATAGGCCTGTCTAAGCAGAAAAGTCTGTACCCTAAAGTCATTTGTGCCCACCATAAAAGAAAAAAAAAAGGCAGTTCTTGAGTCGAGAAAAATTACTGGATTGAACTGACCTGGATAATTATGAAAAGTGCTGCTCCTGATTGTACAACTCTGGCCTCCCGCAACTCAGAGGGTCCCTGTTCTTTCACCCTTGCTACACTTGGGCTCATTCCCCTCCCCATTCCACCTCCCATTTCAGTTAAATTTATACCCATACACCACTCCTCTTCATTACCTGAAACTCCTCCCACCACCATACCTAGCCTATCATGTTAGCCCTCTAATTCGTCTACTATAAACCACATTACAGAATCTTTTGGTGCTCCACCTACTCTTCACCTCTAAGTACTCTACTATAAACCACAATAACAAACCCTGTACTTCTCCACCAACTCTACTAACTCTCCCTAAGTAAATAAGCTATGTCTCCATTACCACATATCTCAAGTCTACAACTCCTACTCTATACTATCTCCATCTCTTCCCTACTGTTACTATCAACCACAACCAACTGTCAGGTCCAGCTGCAACACTAACCATTCCAAAGCAACCTACATCCCTAAACTATAGACCACCCTATACATACATTCACTTAACTCCATACCTCTACCAACTCGCCCACATTGACTATCTCTTACACAAATTACTCCTACCTAGTAGTCAGTCCCACACTTCATTAAAACACATGAAAATTATTAGCAAACTCAACAGACTGTATTTATACCTACAAAAAAATAAACTCATGTTGAGGCGACATGCACCCCAATCCATGCCCTAGACACCCCAAGCCCCAGTGTGAATAATACCTTGCTTCATAGGCAGAAAGACTTTCTCCTCCTCATTAATTGCAATGTAATAAATATCCTTAGTCCATGACCTCCATGCTCTATTAGCTTTATAGAAACCAGAAATTGTCATACTGAGACCAGACTAAAACCAGAAATTCACAATAATGAAATTACAGCACCAGGGTACAATATAATTCGCATAGACAGAGTAGGTAAAAGGGGAGAGGGGTAGCCATACTATAAAAATCACCTCATCCTGAAACAACTCTCTATCTCCATCCCAGACTTCAAAAATAGTTAACTCAACCTTGCCAAATTAAAACTGAACCCCCCAAAAATATATCAATATTATAGGGTGCTGTATCCCCCCCTCCCCCCCGGGAACAATATCACTATCCTGGAGAACCTACTATAGTGGATCTCAACCTCCCTTCCCCATGAAAATATCCTACTAGGTGACTTCAGTATTGATGGGCTCAACTGTTCCAGCCAAAACCCAGTCTCCCATATCAACCTTCATGGACTAACCCAACTTATCACATCTCCCACTAGAATTGAGAAAAGATCCAAACACCAAGCCATTACTGGGCTGGATACTTGTATCCCATCCATCCCTCATATCCCTAGCTGGATGTCTGCCAAAGACAGCCTCAGCAACCACCAACCAACATACCTACTGAAAAGCAAAACTCCCCTAATGACCCAGGTAACAGTACGGGAAATTTCAAATAAAAAACACTTTAACCCTAACAACTTTAAATGGTGCAACTGGACCCCCTTGAAAAGGTTAACACTCAATGAAGCAGTCTCATACTTTAATACAACCTTCCTAAAAATGTTAAACTACCATGCCCCCCTAGAACCATTAGAATTCAAACTAAATATGCCCCCTCGCTAAATAAAAACACCAGAGTATTCCTCAAATAAAAACAGCAACAGAGCTTGGATACAATTTCACAAGAGTAAAACCCAATTAGATAAACAAAACTACTTTGAACTATGCAACAAGGCCAAAAAGCTCATTAAAACAGACAAAATCTCCTATCAAAATTTTCAAAACAAACATGCTACTAACCCCCAAAAACTTTGGGCAGCAATCAGCTCTGTTTTACAACCCGGGAAAGTGGCCACCCCCAAAACAGGAAACAACCCACCCAATTCAATAAATACTTTACAGAAGCAATCCAAGCACTAGCTAATAACCAAACTAATACTAATCATCCCACCCCAACAAAAGTATCTACTCCAAATGAAACACAAGATAATAGCACCCACTTTGATTTTCATTCAGTATCAGTCAGGACCATTCAAAAACTTCTTTAAAAACTCAAACCTGCCACCCTGGCCACCTTTACTGAAGTAGAATAGTTCAGTCTTCAGATTTTGCTGATCTCTGGGCTGTGTCATAGTTCCTGTGTTGTCCATATCCTTGTTTGGATAGGAGGAAGCTTCTTTGTTCACCAGTGGGAGTGGGGAGCTCTTAGCAGCCTATCTGTCCCTTAAGGAGTGGTTGCAGCCCAGTAACTTGTAGCTTATTGGCCGTTTTGGGCCATTTCCTAGCTCTTTCTAACCCCCTGCTATAAAGCCTGCTTTTGCGCTTGTATTCGACTCAGCATAGTTCCTCGTGGTGTCCTGCAGAGTTCTATAAGCAGCAGCGAGTGGAAGAGTGACTTTCCATTGATAAGTATTTTTTTGGCTTTTTATCTCCGACTGCTTTATTTCACCTAAAAGCGAGTTTCTATAACTAAATAAGCTCTGCAAAGTTGTTTTACTACATTACTGTTTGTTTTCTGTACTTTTTGCACTTTGAAAGTTTGTTTTTGCTCAATTTAACTGGTAGGCTACACACTCAAGTGTGCTAGCCAATTTAAAGCCTTTACTGTTGCCACTGCATCTATTTTCTGTTTCTCTGTGAAAAAAAAAACAAACAAACAAAAAAAAATCCTCATTTCCCGCCTTTACTGAAGTAGAATAGTCCAGTCTTCAGATTTTGCTGATCTCTGGGCTGTGTCATAGTTCCTGTGTTGTTCATGTCCTTTGGATAAGAGGAAGTTTCTTTGTTCACCAGTGGGAGTGGGGAGCTCTGAGCAGCCTATCTGTCCCTTAAGGAGTGGTTCCAGCCCAGTAACTTGCAGCTTAATGGCCGTTTGGGGCCATTTCATAGCTCTTTCTAACCCCCTGCTCTAAAGCCCACTTTAGCGCGCCTTTGCGTGAAGTTGCGCATAGCGCAGCATTGGGCAGCGCCAGTTAATCAAGTTTAAACTATTCCTGGCTCCGCAAAGTCTGCTGTCCAGTTTTTCCCTTAGAACTGCTCTAACTCTCAGTCTAAACATTCTATTCTCTAGCTAAAAAGCCCAGCACTTGCTCCTAAAAGCATGTTACATAGGTAAAGCACTTTTTTACAAAAAAGGAAGCACTACATCCACCTAAAATCCCCTTGAGTACCCATTCCCCTATAGGTCCTTTCTGACTCAGTTACACAGCAATCCTTTAAACTATTCTAGCATGTCGAAGGGTCAGTTGCTGGCATCCTCTTCAGTTCAGCTGGTGAATCTGGGAATCTTGAGGCAATGTTACAACTGCCTCATGTACACAGACAACCCTCTCCTCCTCCCAATAAATACAAATATATGTGAGAGATGCAACTATATAGCCAAAACTGGTGGCTGAACTCTCTCGATTCAGTGCTGGCAAAGCCAGTCAGGAGGTGAAGGTAACCACACACACCACAAACCCAGTCTCACATAGACCTACCACAACTGCAAACCAAACACATAAACACACAAAAACATACTTGGAGGCACTAAATAAAAATCTGTGTAAACAACAGAGGCCTCCAAAGCAGACATCCAAGCAACCACTACCTCAAAACATAACACATGCAACACATAATTCACAAAGTCAGTGTGCCTAACAGTCACAGCCCTTAAGGCCAAACAACATGCCTGATACATTTGCAATAGGTGACTCTATAGTCAGACACGCTGACGTCCCGCTCACCAGGCTGAACAAGGAGAGGGTTACAGTAAGCTGCCTGTCGGGCGCTAGAATCCGCCACATAACACAAGCACTCAGGTCACTCTAAAGCAAGTACAAATATGACTCAGTCATTGTCCATGCTGGTGTGAACGACCTGAGACGTACCTCCCTGGACTACATGAAAAGAGACAGAGGAGCTCTCTGATTATGTAGCCCAGGCCGGTATGACCCTGATCTTGAGCAGCATCTTACCCTCACCAAGAATGATGCCACAGTACAAAGACAAAATCATCAGTTTTAACAATTGACTTCATTACTGGTGTCATTCTAGGGGGATCCAATGTCTGTCTGCTTGGGATGACATGCTCGACAAGCCGCGCTGCTTCGCAAGGGACGGCTTGCACCTGTCACCCCTGGGCTTCCGGATATTGGCAAAGGCTCTTGCCACCCCCATAGTGCCTTTTTTAGGCAAGGCTCAAAAGACAAAACCCATCTCCTTAGATAACACAAGTGGAAAAAAACTAAGGGTAATGCTGCTCAACGCCAGAAGTCTAAACCTCAAGATGCATGCTCTTGAAGCCCTCCTCAGTATGGAGAACATCGATGTCTGTGCAGTGACAGAAACCTGGTTCAAGGTTCCCGAGAGCACCCCAGCACTACCAGGTTATACATCATATCATATACTTTTCGGACCCAAAACTTGGACCGAACCACAAAAGGCGGGGGAGTATCCATATTCATCAAAGATACCCACACCTCCAGGTTAGTGGCAATGCACGAAGTATCAGAGACCATCCATGTGCAACTAACCATAGGCAAAACTGCTCTACAGTTTGTAGTATGCTACAGACCACCCTCTCAAACTCAGGAACCCCACTCAGCCTTCCTAAAGACACTGGAGAATATGAATGCCTCTCCAAACACCATCATGTTGGGAGACTTCAACTATCCATACATAGACTGGGAGCATTACTCAAGCCCCAACACCCTAGCCCAAAGGTTCCTAGAATTCATAAACTCGAACCCTATGGAACAACTAGTCACCACTCCCACAAGAGGGGATAACATATTAGAACTGATAATCACAAACATGGGGACACAATGCTCCACACCGGAAGTTATACCCCTCATTGGTGAGATCAGACCATAAATTAATCTCAATGGAAATCCACATCCCGCCCCCACCCCCAGCACATATGCCATATGCTGCCCGGCTAAAGAAACTCCAGCTCTATTCAGTCGCATACCGCCTACTCAGAGGCGATCTATGCCTGACATACAAGGCCATGTCCAATCTGGAATTAATGGGCATGCTCCACCTCAGAAAATCCAAATCCACCAGAGCCACGAGAACGAGTGATTTGAACCTCAACACAAATAAATAGGACGTGCTGGAGGGACAGATTCATAACCCAGAGGCTCCCCTCACTCTGGAACAGAATCCCAGTCCATATTAGGCAGAGCCCCTCACTGACTCTCTTCAAGAGAAATCTTGACGAGTGGATGGGAGATCATAGGTTTACCCCGGGGGTCATCTCTGTATCACTGTTAGACAGAGGCGCAGTAAACTATAGCCTAAATGGGCACAATATCCTCATTCCAAGGGGTGGCGAAAGCCAAACACACACTGGCTAGGCTTATAAATGCCGTAGGGCAGATTATGAACCTATGAACTTAAATAACCTACCTGCTGAATATCTGCAATTAGCCGCAGAAGCTATAGCCTATCCTGTTACTATACTTAACAGAGCCGTCTCAGAATGTACAGTACCTCATTTATGGAAAATATCTCATATAATACCGCTGCACAAAGGGGGTAACTCCTTTCAATTCAATAACTATCGGCCCATAGCTATACTATCCCCCTTATCAAAATTGCTTGAGAGGGTAAAATAAACACAACTGATGGAATATCTGCTAGAAAACAAATTACTATCTACACAGCAACATGACTTTAGACCCTTCCATTGTACCACCACTACACTTGCATGATTCACTAACACCATCAATCATCACAGAAATAATGGACTACTTGTATCTGCTACATCCTTAGACTTATCCAGAGCTTTTAACATGGTTAACCATCACAAACTACTTCACTCACTCTCTGCCTTAAACCTCAGTACCTCCTGTATTACATGGTTCAAGAGCTATCTATCAGGTAGACAGCAGGCAGTACAATGACAGAACCAAATATCCTCCCTACTGCCTGTTTCCCTAGGGGTTCCCCAAGGTTCCAACTTGGGTAGTTTTACTCTTCACTCTTTTCACCAATCAACACTTATCTGCCACACCTAAAGCCTCTATAGTCCAGTATGCAGATGACACCACTATAATATGTGCAGCCCCCACACTCTAGCACCTCCTCTCCCAAACACGAGTGCTTCTCACTAGCCAAAACTTGGTTCACCAATCATCAGCTCATTCTTTACCCATCTAAAACAACATTACTCCTCTTTAGCTGTCATAGATCCTTTCCCCTAACAGACAAATGTACTATCGGCTCCAACAGCAAAACTGTTATCATCCCAACCACCCACACCAAACTGCTAGGTGTTAAAATGGATAACCATCTTAGATTTGATATTCACATTGCCCAAACCATAAAGAAAGCTCACAAAAAACCTGGACTGCTCTATCGTAACAAACACTCTCTCAAAGCAATGTAAATCAACAGTAGCCAGGACACATCTGCTGTTTACCTAGCTTTACGCTTCCCCAGTGCTCACTAACCTTCGTAAAACTGATCTAAACAAACTTGAATCCTGCTGTAATAAGATAGCTAGATTTGCTACAGAATCATCCTACAGAACACACCACTGTGCGTCTCTCAACAAACTTAACTGGTTAGAACTTCCAATACTACTTCAAATAAGTCAACTCTCACTAGCACACAAAATATTAAACCACTCCGACAAAACCTCAGCTCTTCAACATCTTATACATCCTCACCACAAGAACCTTGAGATCTAGCACCCTAAATCACCTAGAGGTCACCAACTTTAAGAATGAGGCAGGAAAATCTGTCTATAGCCACTCTATCTCTAAACTCTGGAACTCCCTTCCTGCCCACCTCACATCCAACAACTCGCCACTCAGTTTAAGAAACTCCTTAAAGTTCACTTCACGAACAACAGGCTATGCTCCTGTCTCACCCCTGGATAAAAACTGAGATTCCATCTTACTCCCATACAACACAATAACGATTGCTTTTTTTCTCATTCTAGCTACAGTCCAATTGTGACTATATGAAATGAAATACTTTACTCTCTAAGATAGCAGTACCAACTACATTTCCAACTAGTCTAATAAACCAATGTATGGATTCAGTGCACAGCTTGTCTTATTTGGAATGTGTTATGTAATGTCCTACCTTGTACTGTTCATATTTACTTTGTGTGTGTGCAGTTTGCTATCATTTAATTATAATGTTAATCTGCCTGAAATTAAAGTTAATTCTAAATCTTTGAGATGTGAATGTATGTACTTGGAGCTTTTCTCCCCAGGCCTCCTCTGAAAATGGACCTGTGTCCAGTCGGATTTTCCTGGCTAACAAATGTAAAATAAAGAGCTTGTTTAAGTTAGAGGGATGTGTGGCCCATTTAAATTAGAGGACTTTTCCCTTTGTGTGTTTTAATTTTATATATATATATGTATATATATATCGCACATGTTTGACATATATATAGCATGTGTTATTTATATATATATATATATATATATATATATATATATATATGTGTGTGTGTATAATATATATATAATATAATGTGTGTGTGTGTGTGTGTATATATATATATATATATGTATATATATATATATATATATATATATAGTAGTTGTAGTGTTGGATTTTTCTGCTTGTTTATTATTGTAGACTGTAAAGTGTCCAAACAGACAAAAGATACTAAACCCTCTGGGTTTAAGAAATGTACAAAATGCAGTCAGAAAATGTCCGTGACTGACGGTCATACTGTGTGCGGGTACTGCCTTGGAGTAGTACACCTTCGAGTCCTGTGCCATTTGCCTTTCTTTTAGCCACAGGGTTCATCTTGAAAGGAAGAACAAATTGATCCTTAGGGGATTGTTGAAGACCCGCCTTTGCAGAGGCTATAGAAGAAGGTCAGGGTTCTTTCAAACCGAGCTTTTCCCTTTCTTCAAAATCTAAAGAATCCAGTAAAAGTTGGTCTTTATCCGAGGTTCAGTCTGAGCCAACAAAAATATTACCGAAAATTTCTTCGTTGGTAAAGCCTGTCAGGCCTGAGAGATCTTCCACCTCGGCTCCTTCAGTGTCTGAACTGTTGGTGTTTCAAGTTCGGAGCCAGTCCCCAGAACTGGAACCGGTTTCTCCAACATTGAGATCTCCAATTCTGCAAGCTTCAAGATCTCCTGGGCCCTCCACTCGATCCTCCAGGGGTCTTTAAGATTATGCGGGTCGCCTGGTGCGGAGACTTTTGAGGACACTGGCGCTTGCCAAACTTTTATCGGAACCAACCCAGAGGGTTTTGGAACAGAATATAAGCCTACCCTGTCATGATCAATTCTTCATCCAATACGACTCTGGACTTTGGAGCCGGAGTGTCTGGAGCTGGTCATAGTGGAACCGTCAGAACCGAGACCTCTTCCAGGATCTTCGGCCCCAACTTATGCTCTGACATCATTGGTTCTGTCTGAACTTGAGGAGTGTAGGAGCCGACACTCTCTGGTTGGGTCTGGGGAAGACAGTCGGAGTGAACATTTGTCAGATCCGAACTTGCCTCTCAGGGTTTCGGCACGGGTGAGCTCATCTTCTACATCGGCCTCAGAGCCAACCCCCCTAGTTCCAGGGATGCCTTCTGATTCTTTGGAGCTGGGAGCTTCATCAGATTAGGGACAGGGGGGCTTTTGAGGTGGTGAGTGCTGTCCCCACAGGCAGCTCCGCTGTCAGATCCAGTCATTCATCCCCCAAAGGCACTGGTGTCTGTCTCAGCACTATTGCATCCACAGAGACGTGGAGACCCTAGTCCTCAGGATGCCCCACTGGGTGAAACCCTCTCTTCCAAAACCTCTCCAGTATACCCTTCTGAAGTCCCTCGTAAGAGGAAGCATTTAGACTCCACAGAGGAGTCTGTCACATCTGACACAGACCTTGATTCAGAAGGGTCCCCACGGTCACCCTTTGAGGATGTCTCTCTTGCAGACATCCTAGAAATACTTAAGCAGAGAGGTGGCTGGAAGCCCATCAGCCCTTCTGGGGAGTAAGTCAACCTGTAGGCTTTTGGGTGTCATCCTTCCGCCACTTGGGTGTGTCTGATTTTTGGTGAACTGATGGACCTAGTTTGTTGAAAGGTGTTGGGAGTCTCCAGACTCAGTGGAGCCTGTCCCTTGGAGTCCAGATAAATTCATTACATCCCCCACCGATAAAAACTTTCTTACGAAAGGTGTCCCAGTAGATGCTATGGTGGCGGCCATCAGAAAGGAGCTGTCAGAGACATCCTCTTCTGTCCATCCTCCGACTCTCGTACAATGGACAGATACAGTAAGCGCACCTTTTCTACAGTGACCTTTGCACTCAGGTCCCTGAATTTTCACCCATTTTACCAGTTTGCAGAGAGATCTCCTGAAGGAGCTAGGAGATCTTCTCCAGGGTTCAGTAGCTCAGGAGGTAGCAGAAAAAGTTTCTTCCCAGCTTTCCACCTTGAATTCAGTGGTAAACAACTCAGAGACTCATTTTTTATGCAGCTGATGGAGCGCGTAGGGCAGCAGATTCAGGAATTTCCCTAAGGAGACATTCCTGGTTGCACCTGTGACTTTGCAGAGCCCTTCAAATCTTCTTTTAATGCCCCCTTTGATGGCTCGTCCTTGTTCGGGTCTAAAGTCAGACACACTAACCAGGGGTGAACAAGTAAGAAAAACTCTCTGCCATAGGAATCGGTTTTTCCCTACCTTCTAGACCTTATCCGAATGGTCAAAAGGGAGGAATAATGTGGTTCCGAAAATCCCAGAGTTTTTCAGAACACACATGGTGATTCTTCCCCCAGGAGCAGAGGGGGAAAGCAGTAATGGAAGACAGGCCATGCGGTAGAGGGGGTCCACAAAATCAGCGCGACAGGGAATCTTTCCTTGGCAAGCCCTTCCAGTGCTCCTGAAAGGAGGCCCGCCTGTCCATCTCTGGAGGAAGTCAGGGGTCGCTTATCTTTGTAACCAGAAGCCTGGCTAAAAATAAAAGACAAATGGTTACAAAGTATTGTGTGCAGCGGTTCCTCCATACCCTCCCCCCCCCCCCCCACCCCCGACATAATAAAACATCCCGGACATTCCACCCAGTCAAAGGTAACTGGCAACACTAGAAATACAAAAGTTGCTAGACAGGAGTCATCCAAACAGTCCCTGCAGATCAAATAGGATCTTTAACTTACTCAAGGTTCTTTTTAGTTCCAAAGAAAACGGGGGATTGGAGATCCATCCTGGATCTCTGCAAATTAAACAAATCAGTAAAAAAGTCAAAGTTCTGGATGGTAACACTGCCGTCAGTCTTCCCTTTTCTGGGACAAGACGATTGGATGTGCTCTTATAGACCTCCAGGATGCGTACTACCACATAACAATGTACAGGTCATCCAGGAGTCATTTGTGCTTTCGGCTGGGAGCCCGTCACTACCAGTTTCGAGCTCTGCCTTTTGGTCTCCCTACAGCCCCCAGAGTGTTCACCAAATGTATGGCAGTAGTCACGGCTCACCTGAGACGCCTAGGATTCCAAGTGTTTCCGTGCGTAGACTACTAGCTCCTAACTGCCACCACCAAGTATCTACTAATAAAAGCGAGAGACCCCACACTAAAGCTCTGCTCTCATCTAGGGATCTCAATAAATTATGAAAAATCTGCCTTCTTGCCATCTCACTGTATCGTTTTTATAGGGGCAAACTTTGATACTACAAAAATGATGGCAAAGCTTCCCCCAGAAAGAGTACATGCCCTTCGACATCAGGTCATAAACCTACTTTTCAAGAGGAAGGTTCGAGCAAGAACAGTTCTGAAAGTATTGGAGACCATGGCAGCAGTGATAAACTTTATTCCATTGGTGCGGCTCCACATGAGGATTTTGCATTGGCTGCTGTTCACTGAGTGGTCCATGCAGGAACCGCCCATGTCCCACCAAATTATGATAACGGAATCTTGCAAGAAGGACCTTCGTTGGTGGCTTCTCTCCACTCGTGACATTAGGTTGACCATTTGTTCTTCCACAGCCTTTAGCCACAGTGACCATGGACTCTTCCCAGATAGGGTGGACGGGCATTACCTGGGAAGGACAGTCCAAGGCACTTGGCAGGATCATGAAGCCCATTTGCACATCAGTGTCCTAGAGATGAGAGCAGTGCTTTTAGCATTGCAAGCATTCCAAGACTCTCTTCCACTAGGAGGTATTGCAATACAGACAGACATGTCAGGTGTGTGGTACATAAACAAAGGAGGAACCAGGTGCAGGTCTTACCCCCTTTGTTGGAAAGCCCTGAGTGTATGGCAGTGGACGACTTTCTCTCAGCACGTTGTGATAGCAATGCACATCCCTGTGATATCCAACGTGATAGCAGACAAACTCAGCAGAGCGATTCTGATGCCTCATGAGTAGTCCCTAAAACAAGTGATAGTGGAAATGATTTTCTGCAAATGGGGCCAACCTTGCTGCAATCTTTTTGCCACGTTCATAAATGCCAAATGCAGCAACTATCTTGCCCTAATCCCCTCTCTGGGAGAATCACCAAGGGATGCACTTGTACACGATTGGCCCTCGGGTCTTCTCTATGCCTTCCCGTTGATAACCAAAGTTCTTCAGAAAAGCCAGCTCCTTGATGCTTGTCGCCCCTTACTGGCCTCGTCAAATCTGGTTCCCCTTCCTTTGGCCTCATTTTCAGGAGGAGCCATGGATTCTGGACCTAGTTCCAGACCACCTGACTCGTACGTCGGGAATGCTCCATTCATCCCTTCAAGTCCTCAAGTTGACAGCTTGGCTGCTCTGATTCCAAACATAGCCAGGCTACCTGGCCTTTCCCCTTCAGTGAAACTTATCTTGATTTCATCTCATAAGGCTTCAACGAGAAAATTCTACATCAACAAATAGAAGAGATTTTCCTCTTGGGCCTTGAATAGTCATATTCATTCTTTCTCTGCCCCTGTATCTTCCATACTGGATTTCTTTGCAAAACAATTTCATGAGGTTGCAGCTGCAGCTACTGTTCGTGTTCAGTTAGCTATTTCAAACTGCTATATAGGTGAATTGGGGCCAAACGTGATGTCCCATCATCCTGTGATCTAAAATTTTTTTACTTGGAAGACAGTTCTTTTTAATAGCTGTCACTTCAGCTAGGTGAGTTTCAGAGTTACAGGCATTGTCGACGTAACCCCTATATGCTGTTCCATAAAGACAGTGCCTCTCTACTAACAAACCTGTCCTTTCGACCTAAAGTATGTTCAGAATCTGACTTAAACCAATCCATAGACTTACCAGTTTACTTTCCCATCTATGGCAATAAGGCAGAATATATGCTACCTCAACTAGATGCACGTAGACGGTTGCATTTCCACTTGCATAGAATGAAGGACTTGAAAAAGACTAATCAATTGTTTGTGTCCTCCTCAGACTACAAGAAAGGTGCTGCAGTTACTAAGGTCACACTTTCCAGATGGCTATCGGGACTGTATTACATTTACCAACAAATATCAGAACAAAGAACTTCCCGACAAAGTAAAAGGTCATTCTACAAGAGCTATAGCTACCTCTTCCGCCTTTCGGGTGAAACTGCCAATTGATACCATTTGTGCTGCGGCAACATGGGCAAGGCCTCATACATTTATTACCCATTACAAAGTTGATTTGGCCTCCAGGGACAAGGGCCTCTTTTGGATCCACTATTCTGAAGAATATTCTCCCTCGAGCCACCCAAGAAAGAAGGTGCTAGGGATGGGACGCTGTCCCAACCAGTACAGAATGAAGGGCGAGATAGGACAACATCACATAAAGAAGTTATGTACTCACCATAACTTTCCTTGTGTTATCCATCTTGCCTTCATTCTTACATCATACGCTCCTTCCCTCAGTCAGTGGCTCCAAGAAGACCGACCAGATTCATTTGGTGACTAATATTCTTTGACCCTCTTCATAGCTCTTAAGGTAGTAAGTTTTTTAATATGTTCTTGTTTTTTTACCAGCAACAAGATCTGGGGTGTTTCCTAGAGCATCATGGGATAGGTTATCAGCCACAAGCTAGTGAAAGACCTCGAGCTTTTGTATAAGGCCAAGTTGTTCTGAACCCAACCAGTACAGAATGAAGGTGAGATGGGACAACACACATGGAACGTTATGGTGAGTACATAACTCTTTTTTGACTGACCACCTTCAGTTGTAACATTCGCTGATGCTGTTAGCGTTTTTCCTTTAAGAAATCCATATGATTATAGTCACTATTGCAACACTGAGTCTTGGAATTTCCTGCTCCTATGAGTCCATAGTCTTGAGTGCCAGAGTATTTCACCCTCCCTGACTGATGTCACAGTGTCTATGGTATAAAGGAGTTGTTGGCTGGCAGCAATTTCATTTTGTTGCTGAGTTGACCAGTGCAGAGTTGTCAGTTGGACTGTCTGTTGGGCAGGTCTGAAAACCAGACATTGCAGGGAGGAAGCCAAGTACCCCATTAGGAGCTTTCTTTATACTGATTTTTCTGTATTTCCTGCCGAAGTCAGTGAAGGTTAATGATTGCTCCTCATGTTGACCTCACAAGGACTTTTTCTCCTACAGCCATTTTTGTGTAGACTGAGAATATAATGCTCCCCTGGTTGTCAGTTTTATAGGTCTTTTTTTTTTTTTCATTAAAAGAACTAGCTAGACATCTGGCCAACTTTCTTCAACAATCCCTGCTTGAAGTTGCCACTATACCGTGGCACACAATGCAGTGTGCTGGTCTCCAGGCTGATATCCCTAAGAAACAATCCCTGTTTGAAGTTGCCACTAGACCGAGGCACACAATGCAGTGTGCTGGTCTCCAGGCGGATATCCCTGAGAGAGACAGTAAGAAGGTTAGTGAGACTGACAACACTGTAGTGGTGCCAGAGTCTTCACCCCAGCTTGTGATTCATGATCCAGGTGACATGCTTTCACATCCCCTACATTTGCAGCTGCTGGGCCCAAGACCTCTGTTGTAACCCCTATATTGGCCCCTTCCACATCCTAATGAGCCAGAACTAGGCAAACATCTGTGGGTCCAAGGCTGTGATATGGGTTCCAGCTTCCATTGGATCTGCTTTTGTTCAGGAGGGTGAGGGTAGAAGTCCTCTGACTACAAGTTGGAAGATTCCTCCTGGCTTAGAGGTGAGACTGACAATCCACTAGATCAAAACCCAGGGCCCTTGATCTGAAGTTGTCCCAGCTTATGCTTCTAGCACTGCCGACTGTTTGGACCCAGGTCGCATCACAGAACCTAGTCAGATTGGCTCAGGAGTTCATGGACTTTGATCTCCAAACAGCCTTTCTTAGAAAAGGATCCTGAAATAGTAGCTTCCTTTGGGACAAAGGGCACCCTTCCCTCCCTTATCCCTCAGCTTTGTCTCCTGAGGACCTTTCACTTTGTGACATGCTACATTGAATGACTTTGTCCTTCAGCTGGGAGTCAATGTTCTGCCAGGCTTTGACCAGTTGCATAAGGCTTCTGTGACTGCTAGAACCCAGACCTTTGGCTATATCTGCACTTCACGTTGTCTTGGATGATGTGTTTAACATATCCTTGTAGCCTTATTCCATAGCACTCTGCTCCTGTGAAGCCAGACCACTTCTACAGAGTGCTGGACACCCATAGACACCTTTACAAAAATCCTATCTATGGTGGACCAGCTGTGATGCACTTGGAGTTCAGTAAATGAAATACACCTGCTACCAAGAATCTGTTACTTAACATGGAAAGTAGAGTGCTAGACCACTTTGGCAAGAAAACCTGCAATGGCCATGATGGCTCTCAACTGCCACTTCCACATTTAATAAGGGGATTTAGAATAAGTCTTAGCGGACCTCCAGGAAGAATACATTCACTGAAATGTGGCTGTGTTGCACATGATCTGTCATGCTGGGCAGCCGCATGGTCTGTGACCAGGGCAGTTGCATGGCTGTGGAATCAGCTTCTCTCAGCTCATGTTAAGGCAGAACTTTTAAATGAACCTTGGACAAGGATGTTCTCTTTGAACCCCCCTGCGGAGAAAGTGCTCCAGAAACTGGAGGTAAAGGGAGAGAGACATTGAAGTCTGTCAAAGAACTCTACCTTTCCCTACCACCTAGGTATAACAAGAGCTATCATGCCAAGTGTTGGTCTTTTGTCTGTCATCAGGACAAACACAAGCCACCGCAGGGAGGTGGGGGGTTTCAAGTCTCAGAAAAAGTTTGCAACATGACTCCCAGGTTAGGCTTGGATAGTTGATGCACCCTGGAACCAGTATATAGCTTTGGCTGTACCAGGCACCTCTATGCCCGCACCTTCAGAGTCCCACCCTACCCCACCCCCTCCCAGAACTTAGGGGGGAAAGACTTTCCTGTTTAACACAACTTGGCAACAAATCACCTGAGACAAATGGGTACTCCAAGCTGTCAAGAGAGGCTGTTTGATTTTCCCATTCTTAGGGATTCCTCCAGTTCCCAGACAACAAAGGCATGTCCTGCCCAGTCAGATTCAGCACCTTTGGCAGCAAGATTCCATTCAGCCATTTTCACCGAAAGATGCAGGCAGTGTTTTACTGTTGACCCTCTCTCTATTCCCAGGAAAGATGGGCTTTAAAATACCCCCTTTTAGACCTTTTCAGAAAGAGCAAATTTCTGGTGGTCCCCAAATTCATTATGGTTGCTTGACTTAAGCTGTTACCTGTCAGTAGGCCAGGGGCATGGATGAGTCACCCTGGTTTGAGTACACTTACTTGCACAGGAATACAGGAGGTTGACATGCTTGAAATTAGGAGGGTCTCTCTTCTGATTTTGTGCCTCACCATTTAGTGTGCCCACTCCACACAGTCTTCACAACATGCATGGCTCCTATCATTGCCTTTTGCAGGTCCAGAGGGGTCCACAGTTACCCTTATGTAGGTGACTCCTGGATCCAAACAGCATCCCTGGAAGAGCAATACAGATCCGTGTGGAAATGTTCCCAAAGGGGAGTCTAAATCACAGCTTTCAAAAATCCCACTGTGCCCCGCCACATGAATTACTTTCCTGGAGGCCCTTTTGGACTCTTTCCAACAGAAAGCCTTTCTGCTTCAGGAATGATATCTCTGCTTTACCTTGAGTCCAATGGATCCATAGCCAGGAAGCCATTTCAGCCAGAGACGTCCTCAAGCTACTGTAGTACGTGGCATCTTGCATCCTGGTTTCCTTGACAAAACTGCATGAGAGAAAACTGCAGTGGTATCTTTAAAAAAAAAATTGATGGCGCTAGCCCTGTTTAAATAGGATGATGTCATGGCAGGAGAAAAGCATCACAAAAACCAGGAGCAAATTTCAAATCTCAGTAGGCCTTCCAAATTTTAAACACAGACATTTCAGACTTACCTCTTACCTCTGGTTGTTGAACTCCTTTTACTGAGCAAAGGGTCTGTCATCAATGAACCCTCCAAACACTGGACCTTCCAAGCTGGATGATTTGTCCTTCATCATTGCCAGACATTTTTTCAGACTACTTGATTTTTCTAACTTCTTTCAGAATAGAGACCAAGTGCTAAGAAGTCATGTATTGAGTCATGTATTGCAAGTGAAAAGGTTTTCTATCAGTTGGCAATCAAAGGTGATCCTTACAAGCTCAGTGAGCCTAACAGATTCCTCCATCAAAGTACGCGCTTCTATCATTTTTCATACCTGCCCATGTCTTCTCCTGCCTACTCCCAAACTCATTTGAAACAATTTCTGAAAGGAACTTTGCACATCAGACTGTCCCTGGTCCAGTAACTTTGTATCGGAGAAGTTTACTTCAACTCTTTTTGAGCCGTCTGCCTCTTCAATAAAAATTGGTCACTTAGAAAATCACACTTTTAGTAGTCTTGACATCAGTATGTATTGTAACGGACTGCCATGAATCTTGACTGTACTTGGAAATGGGAGCATATACTGTTCCTATCGGGCTTCATTCCCTCAAAAATATTGAGTTGTTACAAAAGGAGTTTCCAGAATCTTCACCCATTCCCCAAATTCTGTCAGCTGTGGGGGTTGTATGCGTCACTGTCTGATATTCCTGATGGTCAGCCTGCTGCCCCTGAAAAGGCAGAATGTAAAGTTCCTCAATTTCCCAAACCTGACTCAGCTGGTATAGCTTTAGTTTACCCATTGCTCAACAGCCGTAGGATTAATTCCAGTCTATTTCTGACAAGGATTGGGGAAATTATTGGAAAATATGTGAAAAGTGTATGCTGCTTCACCTTTGATTTGCAGAATTTTAAATTGTTTAGATTGATATGTTTATTCTCACTAATTGTGAAAGCGTGAGGAATGTTTTTTCTGCAGTGCATTCTTGTAAGGAAAAATTTGCTTTAAATTTATATCTGATGGGTCTCTCGTCTGTTCCTTAACGTATGGCTTTTCGGATTGGACTTGGACCACTCTAGACTTTAGGAATTACAGCTTAGGCTCCAACCATTACCCTCTTATTCCCAGCATGATCTCTGGTCTCGTTTGCCACTTGTAGTAAACAGACATGGTCTGCTTAGCTCAGGCTAACCTCAGCTGTTTTTTTTTTTTTTGCATATGTTTAGATGTATGTATACACCTTTTATAAATATACATTCTTCATCTTTTTTTCTTCCTTCTGAAGCCTTACCCCCCCAAAAAAAAAATCTCTTGCTCTTTTGTTGCGCCTCTCTCTCACTCTTATCTGGTGGTATACGATAAGAGTAGTGTTATCTTTTCTTGCTAATATAACCTTTAACGCTATTATTTTTGTCTCTGGGTAATGGTGTTTTTCTGTTTTAGTTAGGGGCGCGAAGCCATTAGGCTTCAAAAAAAGTGTGGCCTGTGTTCACAAATTCCCAATTGTGATACTTATCTGAAGTGTGTGTTTTGTTTAGTTGTGGCACATCTTGATGCGGATTGTGCCATCTGCGCTGTGTTAGATCAGCAGGCCATCATTGAGCACCACAACAAATTGGTGTTGAAACTTCGCCCATCCCCAGCGCCTTCTGCTTCTGTAGTCTCCCTGTCTAAGATGTCCTCGGACACGCATAAAGGGTAGAAAAGTTATGACAAGAGAAGGATATCTCTTCGGCAACAGATTCAGACACATGGATTCTGAAGGTCAATCATCCAAGGTTCCAGATGGCAGTGGGAGGAAATCCCCCCCCCCCCCCTTCAGGAGGTAATTCCTCATCCACCATACCAGACTGTTTTATTTCTCCAGTACTTCAACACACACAGTCTGAGTTAGTGGCAGGGTTTTTCTGTTGCAAGACCGGTTATGGATCTTTCTTTCCTAAACCTGTTTGTGATGGTACCGAAGTTCAAAATTCACTTAACTTGTTAGCTGTTCTTCATTCAAGTTTCCTGGTAATGCATTCCTATTCATCCAGACTTCAGACGTTTCTTAAGGTTTTGTGCATCTGGATCACATTATCAGTTCTATACCTTACCCTTTGGACTATCCATTGCACCAGGAGTGTTCACAAAGTGTTTAGCTGTAGTTATAGCTTGTGGCAAGCTACAGGGTAACCACATTTTTCCATAGTCTTTTTCAAAGTGGCAGGAATCTCTCATTTGGGTGGGAGATCTCTTACACAAGCTGAGATTCCAAGAGAGCATTTAAAAATCTTTTGTGACCCCATCTCACAGGATTGTGTCCTGGGTTGTCTGTAGACACAGTTCAAAGAGCTTTGCTTCCACAGGAAAATGATCTGTAATGTGTTACTGCAGCTACCACTTGCACCGTTTAAACCAGCAAACCTGGCTGATTTGGAGTGATCTGACATCTCCAAGAGGAGTGCGAGTTGCAAGCTCTTGTGGTGTCAGCCCGGTCTCATTTTCCAGACAGTGTTTAAAAACAGTACTTTTTATGACTGAAGTGGTATCAAAAGTTTACTTTAAACCAAACTACCATTCTTCCTGTCTTCTTTCCTTAACTTAAGAATGAGGGAGAGAGGATACTCTGTTCCTTGGATGTCCACAGATAACTGTGGTACTGTTTTGACAAAACTGACTCTCTCATACCTTCAATTGTTCAGTTCTTATGAAGGTAAGCAGAGACAACCTATGTCAAAGCAGACTCTTTCCAAATGGTTGTACTAGGCTGTTAACTTTTGTTATACTCACCACAACAACAAAACTATTCTAGGCAGGGTGAAAGTGCACTCTGTATGGCCTCTGCTGTGGCTTTTTGGAAAGGGCTAGATTCTAGAAGTATTGTAGAAACAGCACTGTGGTCCCCTGTACATCCGTTTACAAGGCATTACAAGCTGGAGTCTTTCTCTAGGTCGTGATCATGCTTTGCTAGGACCATTTTCCAATGGCTCTTGGACCCTTCCCTTCCACTTGTCATATTTGGTAAGCTAGGGTAATCGGCTGATCTAGCTAAGGCTACTGCTGCAGTGGCCAACATGATGGACATGGTACTGTTGAGTAAGTAAACTTGCATAACAGATGTTCATATGATCACTACTGCAGAAGCCATCCCCTCCCTTTTTTTTTGGTGCGTTTAGGCTAAGGTGTGAATATTTTCTTTTGTTTCTAGCATAGTCCATTTAGAGCTCAGCTTCCACAAGTCAGTAGGTTTTACAGTAGTTGAAGTAGCATATAATTGAATATCAGGGAATCCTATACCACCATTATCCCAACATTTTCTGTGCCAGTTTAAAAGAAACTCTTGGTTTATTGGGGTGCCAAAGAAGTTTAAGTAGTGTTATTTACCTTCATTTATTTTTTGTGATGGAGACCTTGCTAAAGATTGTATGACAAAATGGTAATTCTGCCTAAAATATTAACATTATTCTTCCATAATAAAGAAGAATTTATTCCTATTTTTGAGTAAACTTAACATTTTATCAATAACCTGTTGAAAGTTTGCATCATTTCTTTACTATTAGACATGATGGTTATACCAAGATGTTTGAGTGTTACTCCAGTTGAAGTTGGAATATTTTGTATGAGTTTTTTTTTTTATTTCGTATTGATTAATGTACTTGTTTTGGTATGATTCATTTTTAAGTTCGAGATTTCTTCAAACTGTTTCATAAAACTAATTGTTCTAATGATTTTTCTGTATTTCCTATTGTTAATAAAATATCATCATAAAGGGTTAGATCTTTAGTTCGCAGTCATCTTTTGTATGGAGTCCTTTAATGTTCTTATTGGATGTAATGCAATTAGCAAAGGTTTCTATTGCTAATCCAAACAGTAAAGCGTGATAATGGACAGCCTTGTTTTGTTATCTGTAGGATATAGAAAATAGCCTGTATTAACAGGAGCACAAGCATTATTGTAGAACTTTTAAATTAATCCACTTAGCTCAGCTGAAACATTTTTATAAGTGCTTTAAACAGATAAGGCCAATTAACTCAGTCAAAAGCTTTATCGAAATCAAGACTAATGATAGAAAGTTTTTTATTTGCATAGTCAGTGTATGAATTATTATATTATCCTGCACTTGTCTATTTAAAAATAAACCCCAGTATGATTATTGTTAATTAGTTTAGGTATAAGTAGATTAATTGTTTTAGTTAAAATGGACATGAACATCTTATAATCCACATTTAACAGTGAAATGGGTCTGTATGATGAGCACTTTTTAGGATCTTTATCTTGTTTAAAATGGGTGATATAAGGGAATATTTCTGTAATGGTGCAACTACGGCAGTTTTTTTCTCTGTAGACCTTTTCTAATATTTTAACCGCATCATCTGGCAGTACTTTATATAGTTCTGGTATAAGGCCATCTAAGCATATCACCTTATTTTTTAATTTTTATTTGTTCACTTCATTTTTTTTTATATTTTCCATTCAACTATTTCATCATTGTCTAAGTTATTTGTATTTTTATTTTCAGAAAATCTAAAGCTCTCAAGAGTACTTTTAATATATTTTTTTTTTTTTTTTTTTTTTTTAATTTGTGTGATATTTCTTTGGTATGATTTAGTTTATACATTTTCTTTGATCTAATAGCAAGTTTGCGTAAAGTTAACATGTGATCTGAAGTAGGATGTTCATTTGTCAGCAACCTGTGGGTTACGGATCCGATATCGGATCCGAGCCGGTAACTTGTTTCAAGCTAATGGATCCGAGCTCCTAGCTCCTCCCTTCACCCATAATCCCCTGCTAACCCTCCATGATCTCAGATCTAGTTTGCTGCACTTGTGATGGCTGGATCCTTTTAGAGCTCTTCAGATAAGTGAGGAAAAAGTTACCTTTTTTGAAGTACTTTTTGTCAGGAATTTCTTTTTTAGTTTAAATTAATACTTTTAAAGTGTGTCTGAGTTAGGTTCCTTATTTTTTAATTAGTACCCTCCCTTCACTGGTCGCTAGTGTGTGAGTGTTTGTTGCATGTCTTTTGGGGCCTGTGTGTGTGTGTAGTTGTTTTTCTTTTTCTTTACTTTAAAAAAAAAAAAAAAAAAAAAAGGAATGGCTGAGGCCCCAAAAGCCATATTTTCTAAATGTACCGAATGTGGCCATAAGCTCTCCCCGGCTGAAGGCCACACTCGGTGCGTTCGGTGCCTTGGGGTTGAACACCTCACCTCGGGCTGTACTTATCTGTGCAGCGTTCAACCCTAGGGCACTGAAAGAACAGAGGTCGAAGCTGGTCCTGGCGGAACTTCTACCCCCGGATTCTGCTTCGGCCTCCGCTACCTCTGCTGCTCCCGTGGCTCCACCTCAGCCTGTGGTGGCTGCCACTCCTGCCCCCCTGCCTCCGACTGGGACTCAAACTCCCGCTAAAGTGTCGGAGGACAGGGAGGCCAGGAGGGAGAAACGGAGGGAGAAGCACCACAAGCGGCGGGCCGAGACCTCCGTTTCGGCCCCGCCAGCTAAGCGGGCTTCTCCCTCCACTGCTTCTAGGTCTCCTCCTTCTCGGCTCCGATCCCCTTCTTTCTCCCCGGGGCCCGAGGAAGAGGAGACCCGATCTCCGTCGAGGTCATCGAGGCGGCATTCCAGGCCTGCCTCGGTGGCCTCCTCGAGATCTACCTTCAGTTTATCAGATGCAGACTTGGACCGGATGATGCGAAGGTTCATCCAGGCCCAGCTGCAGATGGGAGTGCTCTTGCCCCCCCCCTTAGGGGGGGGAGATCAACACCTTTTTTCCACCCAATTGCTCCTTCTCCGACCCGCTACCCGGGTTCGGAGCGCTCGGAGCCGAGCAGCCTTGGAGCCGGTGGTGGGTCGGCGCCGACAGTACTTGGTACTTCGGATCCGACCATGCCCTCGAGCCTGTCTGATCCGACCTCTCGGAGCCGTGGTCCGAGCTTTGGATCCGGGGGATTCAGTGTGCCTTCGGCTCCGTCCAGGTCTGAGCACATTGGTCCCTCGGATCCGACGGTCTCGGCGCCGGCTACGATCCCTTCATCGGATCCGAGTGGGAGCCGCCTTTCGGATCCATTGGAGAGTGGCTCTCCCTCGGCATTTGATGTTGTGTAGAGGGCTCTGTTGAGAGCATCCGGACCCCCGGTCCTTGCATCGACTCCTCCCTGCACTCCCTCTCTGCTGGGCCAGGCTTCCATCACCTAGCCAAAGGGACAGCCTGCTTCGATGTCACAGATAGTTCCATTAGAACAAGATGTTGCTGGCGAGGCTTCCTCGGACAGTCCCCCCGAGGAAGCTCCCCGCAAGCATAAGTGCAAAAGGAGGCATGTGGACTCCCCTGAGTCCTTAACCGAGGACACGGACTTGGAGGAAGGGGAAGGCTCCCCAAGATCGCCCCCCTGAGGATGTCTCCTTTGGAGACATCATGGAGATGCTGAGAATCAGAGGTGGGTGGTCTGCCCCTAAGTCTTCCTCTGACGAGTCCGTGTTTCTGGAGGCATTCGAGGCAGGCCCGTCTACCTCCTGGGTGTCCCCTCCAGCCGACCCCCTGGTGGACCTCATTACCACCAGGGCATGGAAGGATCCGGACACCATGGAGCCAATACCGAAATGACCGGATAGGATTCTTAGCCCCCCCTCAGACCGGTCACATTGGAGTAAGGGCCCCCCTGTAGATGCCATGTTGACGGCGGCAGCCACAAAGAGGGAATTGGCTCAGGAGAGTCCCTCAGTCCATCCACCAAACAGAGAGTCCCGTTTGATGGATCGCTTAGGGAAGCGAGTCTTTAGTTCAGCGACCTTCTCAGTAAGGTCTCTGAACTATATGGCACATGTCATCAGGATGCAGCGGGATCTTATCAAAGAATACGCTGCATCCCCCCCTGAGTCCATGTCGGAGGAGGATAAACAATTGTACTCCACCCGAATGGCCACTCTGAGATCTATTTCAAACACCTCTATGCGGCTGTTGTCCCACGCCACAGAGGAAGCCGCTAGGGCTAGCGGAGCAGGCCTAGTCATGAGACGTCAGGCCTGGCTCCGTCATTGCGACTTTACGGAGCCCTTTAAAGTGTCCTTCGCGAACGCCCCCTTTGATGGTTCTGCCCTATTTGGCAAAACAGTTCGCGAGATGCTTGTCCAGAATGAGAAGGACGAGAAGATGTTGTTTGCTGTTGGAGTCCGCTTCTCTGATCCCCAGCGGTCCTTTTCAAGGAACCAAAAGGGTCAGAAGAAGATGTGGTTCCAGAAATCGCAACGTTCCCAACCAGCTCCGGACAACCAGTCCTACCGTGGCAGAGGTGGACAGGGAGGACGTCGCCCCAGGGGCAGAGGGGCTCCGAGAAATTTTGGGTCCAGAGAACCTTTCTCTGAGTGGCCCGCGCAGCAGCCCTGAGGAGTTGCCCGGCTGCTCCACTCTGGAGGCAGTCGGGGGGGCGTTTTTCGAAACATCTAGCTGCATGGGAGTCCATCACAACAGACCGCTGGGTGCTTTGCATCATATCCAGAGGGTACAAAATACCAATACTTCATGTCCCCCAATCCAAGAACCTCCCCGATGTACCACCCGATCAGAGGGAGGCAGCGGCCGCAGAAATACTGCAGCTGCTAGAAAAAAGCCATCCAGCCCGTCCCCCAAGACCAGCTCGGATTAGGGTTCTACTCCAGGTTCTTTTTGGTGCCAAAAAAGACGGGGGATCTGAGACCCATCCTAGACCTTTCCCGCTTGAACCTGTCAGTAACCAAGGAAAAATTCCGAATGGTCACTCTTCAATCTATCCTCCCCCTTTTGAGGGAGAACGATTGGATGTGCTCTATAGACCTCAAGGATGCGTATTACCACATCTTAATGGACAAACGATCCAGGAGGTTCCTTCGCTTCCGGCTGGGAGCCAGTCACTACCAGTTCAGGGTCCTTCCCTTTGGCCTCACCACAGCCCCCAGGGTGTTCACCAAAGTGTTAGCAGTGATTGCGGCCCACCTGAGATTCCAGGGAATTCGGGTCTTCCCGTACCTGGACGACTGGCTCCTGACCGCTCCAACAAGGCATCTACTTTGCTCGGCCAGAGACTTCTTTCTCCATCTAGCCCCACAACTAGGCATTACTATCAATGTCGGCAAATCTCTACTGGCTCCAACACAGATCATAGAATTCATAGGTGCCAGAATAGACACCAGAGATTTGCGAGCCTTCCAAACTGCCGAGAGAATCAGAAACCTACAACTTCATGTGCGGGCTATCCTTCATTCAGAGGCTTCTCCAGTAGAATTGATCCTGAGGGCACTAGGCTGCATGGCAGCAGCGATTACACTCCTTCCATGCACCCGTTTGAACATGCGAGTCCTGCAATGGACTCTGTTAGTGCAATGGTCCTTCCTATCCCTTCCTCTCCACCATCCCATTGCTATCAGCAATGCTTGCAGAAGGGCGCTACTATGGTGGCTCCAAGAATCGAACTTCCATATGGGCCGTCCCTTCTGCACCTCTCCCCCCTATCGCCACGGTGTCGACGGACGCTTCCCGCCACTGGGGGGGCATTATTCAGGCAGGACAGTCCAAGGCACGTGGAACGATACAGAGACCTCCCTGCATATCAACGTTCTGGAGATGAGAGCGGTGCTGTTGGCGTTGCAAGCACTTCAGAGCTTCCTCCCCGCAGGAACGATTGCAATTCACTCGGACAACATGTCAGTGGTCTGGTATATCAACAAACAGGGGGGAACCAGATCTTATCCTCTCTGCCGCGAAGCCATGAGAGTGTGGGAATGGGCGATCTCCACCAACTGCTTTCTGATTGCAATGCACATTCCGGGGAGGACCAACATCCTAGCGGACAAGTTCAGCTGCACCCTTCTTACCCCTTACGAGTGGTCTCTCAATCCTCTAGTAGCGAAGCAGATATTCGCAACATGGGGGCAACCCTGCTGCGATCTTTTTGCATCTCCATCAAACGTCAAATGCGACAATTTCTTCGCTCTAATCCCCCCATCAGGGGAATCTCCAAGAGACGCTCAGGTGCATGCTTGGCCACCCGGTCTACTCTATGCCTATCCTTCTCTTCCAATGATGATACAACTCTTACAGAAAGCCTCGCGGTTGGGGAGCAAGATGATTCTCATTGCCCTATTCTGGCCTCGACAAATTTGGTTCCCTTACCTGTGGTCTCACCTTGTGAATCACCCTTGGATTCTAGATCCCATTCCGGATCTCATCTCCCATCCGTTGGACTTGCCAACTCCAAACCTGGACAATCTGAAACTGACAGCTTGGTTGCTCCAGTTCCACTCCTAGTTAGGACTCCCGGTATCTCTTTACCAGTCAAATCCATCCTCGTGGCAGCGCATAAGCCCTCCACCAGGAAAGTGCATCACAGTAAATGGAAATGTTTTTCCATCTGGGTGGAGCGCTGCAATCTAGATCCCTTTACGGCTCCTCTTCCATCCATTTTAGACTTCCTAACTGAACTCTTTCAGGAAGGCGCTAGTTGTTCAACTGTCAAAGTGCAATTGGCAGCCATTTCTCATTATCATGTGGGACATGATACAGGGCCCTTGATGTCAGCCAAATTGTGTAAAACCTTTCTCAAGGGTACCTTTTTACTTAGACCCCTGTAAAAGAAGCCGTACCACCATGGGATCTTACTTTAGTTCTTCAAGCCTTGACTGCTCCACCCTTTGAACCCGCTGCTTCAGTGGATCTCAAATTCTTGTCATGGAAAACAGCATTCCTTGTAGCCATTACTTCAGCGAAAATAGTGTTGGAACTTCAGGCTGTTTCTGTGAAGCCTCCATACCTGATTTTTCACCCTGATAGTGTACCTCAGGATCAGTCCCTCCTTTCTTCCCAAGATAGCATCAGAAACCAACATAAACCAATCCATAAATTTACCGGTTTTCTTCCCTAAATATCAAAATAAGGGTGAATACAAGCTGCACTCATTGGATGTTCATAGGCAGCTCCGTTTTTATACCCATAGGACAGCTGGCCCATAGACAATCTGACCAGCTGTTCGTTTCCTTTGCCAAATTTAACTTAGGGAAAGCTATCACTAAAGTATCTTTATCTCGCTGGATTTCCCAATGTATCCTACTGGCTTATCAAGCCTCGGGTAGAGCCGCACCAGAAGGAGTTCGTGCTCATTCCACCCGCTCCATTTCTACTTCTGCGGCTTTCAAGTCTAGAGTTCCTTTGGATGATATTTGTTCTGCAGCCACTTGGGCTTCATCTCATACCTTTATCATCCACTACAAGCTAGACCTGCTTTCTAGAGGGAGAGCATCCTTTGGCTCTGCGGTGCTTCGTAATATCCTTCCATGATGGCCACCCAGGGTGCAGGTAGCTGGGGACTCTGTCCCACAGGTTGCTGACAAATGAACATCCTACTTCAGATTTAGAAGTTATGTACTCACCATAACGTTCCATCTGAGTAGGTAGTTCATTTGTCTGCAACCATCCCCCCCTCCTTCCCTGTGACCTTCTTCGGATCTATTAGTTGTTAGATATCCTTTGTTGGATATATATTGAGAGGCAAACTCGATCTGAGGTCATGGAGGGTTAGCAGGGTATTATGGGTGAAGGGAGGAGCTAGGAGCTCGAATCCATTAGCTTGAAACAAGTTGCCGGCTCGGATCCGATATCGGATCCGTAACCCACAGGTTGCAGACAAATGAACTACCTACTCAGATGGAACGTTATGGTGAGTACATAACTTCTAATTTACTGAATATGCTTGGTTTGTTTTCCCCAAGTTTATTGAAACTTTGATTTAGAATTTCAATATTTTGTATTTAAGTTTTTAAGTTATGACTGACTGACAGTATCATTGGCTTTAGATTTAACTTTATCTGTTTTGGCCTGTAGTGTATTTTTGTCCCATTGTTTTTTGTTGCACTTGTACCAACTTGTAACTCTTCCATTTAGTAAACCTTTATTGAATCCCACAGGACATTGTTGGGTATGTCACTATTCTTTATTTCTAGGAAGTATTTGATCTCATTATACATCTATGATGTAATAAGTTGCCAGTTTTTAATATAATATTGAATACTGTCGCATCTGATAATGGACATACTATTGAAACTTCTCTAATATGTGATGTCAGGTTGTTTGTGACAGTTTTTATCTGAGTTCCATATCTATATGAATAATGAGTAAATTGAAATGAGTTTATTATCGAATGATGAAAATAGCGAATGCTATTTCATCGGCACCAAAACATCTAAACATGAAAATATCGATCATTCATAACAGCGAATTTTTCCCATGGAAAAAATTTGCTGCTCCGAAACACATGCACACAACACAAGCACATCAAACAAACAGCAACCACACATACACACTTAAATTCCTACATCTAACTCTACACTAAACTAAACATACACTACTAATAACCCACTTACCTTAACCCAAACCCTAAGGTCCATCACTGTCGCACACTCACCTAACCCACGCCGTAACCCTAACTCACTTAAACTGCCCCAACCCTAAAGTCTGTCACTATCGCACACGTGCCTAACTCACTTAACCCGCCCCTAACCCTAATGTACAAACAATCACACTTACCTGAACCCAACCCGTAACTTTCCACCACAGCGCTAAGAATAGCGAAGCCACAGAAACAGCCAACCGAATTCTGAGGAAAGAATTCACTGTTCTGCAGCTTCTCTATTCTTAGCGTTCACTGAATAGTGTTCGATATCAGAACATTTGAAGTTTTAATACTTTGATGTTCTGATATAGACCCTTTAATGTAATAGGCAGTAGTGTCTAAATAATTGTTTGCATGCTTAGCTCTAACCCCTGGAATCCAGTAAGAGTTTACTAATGTATAGTTTTCACTTTTAGACAGGAAGAAGTAATCTTGACAATAGAATTTTCAAAGCTCCCAAAGGCTCACAAAAGTGCTTGTGACTCTAATTATCTAGTTTTAAGCTACTATTCATGTTAAGGGTGTGAAAATGATTTAACTGTTATAACTCTCTAAAACGCTGCCAATGTTCGTGAGTGCATTTATGCCACTTCTACAGTATTCATTGACCACTAAACTTTCCAAACCACTAAAAACAATAAAAACCATTTAAGTGCACTTTTACCCTTAAAAAGCTTTTATATGTAAAGGAGTAACATTTTAATTATTCTGCAAGCACTATTATACTCGTATCATTCGCAAGTGTTTGTTTTTAACCTTTGCTTCAATAAAAAAGACTGACTAAGCTAATTTAAACAGTAAATTAACATTGTGTCCATTGGTTACACTCAAAGATACAGCAGTGACTTCAATATCAGATATGCAGCAATATTTTTAAGATTTATGTGTTGTTTTTTAAGATTTAATATAGCAATAACCCACGCCTGGGTGTGGGTAATGCTAAATTTACCCACGGTTGGCGTGGTTTGGTCCCGAGAGCGAAGCCCGAGGGACCAAACAAAGCCAACCGGGTAAATTTAGCATTACCCACACCCAGAAGTGGTTATTGCTATTATACATGACATTATTTAAGAAAAGAAACTATTACTTTTCTTAAATAATGGCATAGTATAATGCCTGTTTACTGCCCTTCCGCAGATGTCTGGCATCCGGTAGTTCTGATGTACTGCGCGCCTGCGCAGTACATCAGAGTTGTATAAAGCAACGGAGAAAGCAAGATCTCCGTTTTTATGTCTCGCTATGTTAAATGAGTTTAACATAGCGAGACAGTTTTAAAATAAGCAACGGAGATGTCCGTTGCTTATTTTAACTGTCTCGCCATGTTAAACTCATTTAACATAGCGAGACATAAAAGCAACGGAGATCTTGCTTTCTCCGTTGTTAATTGCCTGCTATGTTAAATGGGTTTAACATAGACAGTTTAAAATAAGCAACGGAGATCTCCGTTGCTTATTTTAAAGCTGTCTCGCTATGTTAAACCCATTTAACATAGCGAGGCAGTGTTTTAAAAAAATGAGTTCTACTAATGGAAAAAAGTCCGGGCGACCGGACCTTTTTCCATTAGTATAACTCTATTTACAACGGGCACGCTGGCCAATCAGCGTGCACGTTTTGGGGGGATCATGGTATAATAGTTTATTTTTAAGATTTGTGTGTTACTTTTATGTATGCAAAATGGCCATTTTTTTGTAACTTTAGTATATAACTTGAAATGTAAAAGGACTCTGGAAGGACATGTTAAGTATTATGTTAGTAGCACACTACTGAGTCATGCTAGGATCTCCAAAAGCATATCAAACTACATAAGTTTCATCTCATAATGATTTACTTTTAGTAATATAAATGGGTGGACCCCTTAAACTTCATATAAAATTAATTATTGACATCACACATGCATTTATATTCTCAAATTTTAATGAGTTGTTTTTCATGAAGCATGCTGTCATTCTTTAGAGGAGACTTAATATTTAAACTAGCATTAAAAACAGACAGTTATTTGAGTTTACACTTTAACTTGTGAGGATGTCATTGAAGCACTGAATATTTGAAGTCATTCCTGTATTTTCTTTTGTATATGTAAGTAGCCACGTTTTGTAAATCAATATGTAGCCTAGCATACCCTTTTAGTGTCATTTAGTGTTATGTTCAATAGTACATTACTAAACCACGTTAAGATTCAAAAAATGTGCTACTTAACATAAGCTTCATTTCATTAATGATTAGCGTTTGGTTTAACCACTTAAACTTTAAAGTAAATTAAATAGCTTCATTTTCATATATTGCTAAAAGAATTCAGCTTTTTCATATGTAAATGGTACTGGTAACCATTTGAAGTAAGGAAAGAAAAATAAATGCTTTGCCTTGTAAAAAGTAGTATTTAGTACCTCTTCCACGCTATCCTAGCATTTTAAATTGCTTAACATTTGTAACCATGAAATGAGTTAATTTTTATTTAACATTTGTTGACTGGGAAAGTCCGACCAGGACAGAGGCTATTTTCAGCGGAGGCTTGGGGAGAAACGCTCCGGTGTTAATTTGTCTTTCAGTTTTTTGTGCTGTGGTAGCGTTGTCGCATCACAGTAAGACGTTGTCCTGTTTGATTCTCAGCTAGGTGGATGGAGGCAGTTTTTGATAACGTGAATAATTATGACCGTTTAATACTTAAAGTAGTCCTTGTTTGTTTAAAAAAAATACACACGTTCTCTTAAGAACTTTGAGGCAGCCGAGTTTATGGAGAGCAGTTTAATTTACTTATGAGAATTAGTGAAACAATTCCTTGTGACTTGGAATTTAAACCATTGAATGGAAAGGTAAATGGAGGCTACAATTATTTTTGTTTAGTTTTTTTAAAACTGTGGTTAATTTCATTTTTTAATCTCCATTTAGGGTGCTAAATGTCCGGATGTAATATTCTTCTGTGTTTCAAAGCTGGCACTTGCCCGTAAGTGGAATTGTGGGTAGTATTTATACCCAATTAGCGTCAGAGATTAGGAAAGGTCAATACCAGCCAGAGTGGAACACGTGTTAATTGTAAATCTCCGATTCTGATTATGAAATATGCATAGTCAAATTTATACAGGAGTCTTACCTTGTCAGTTATATCAGCAGTATGCAAATGTTTATTGCTCTTTCATATTGTGGTAACAAGTAATGTGCTCCACTTCCGCTGTCATTGATAGGTGATGCTCTTCTGCTGTCAGTAACGACCGTGCTTTATATACTTTGACAAAAATCTTTCTGTGGATGTGCTGGGCCGTAATGCGTCAGTTTCACTACAGTGTGGTAGCATAACATTGCTTTAGTAAGGTTTGTGTATTAGTAACAACTGGAGCATCACAATGGGCCCCATTTTATTCTGAAACTTGCATACAATTTCTATATTTAAAATGAAAGTAAATATTCCAACCACAGGAAACCAACGACTACTGAAAAACATTTAATAGCACAACAGTCTTTTTTTAAACTCAGTGCATGTAACACTGTGAAGATAGAGGGCATTATGTGCATCTTTGTTTTTAATGGTTCTAAGATGCTCACTTATTCTATCCCTGAGCCCGTGTGTGGTTTTACCTATATAAAATCCAGGGCAGGAGGGACAGGTTGCTAGATAAACCACATTAGTAGAGTTGCAATTACATTTACCAGGACATTTTAAGGTCAAGTTTGAAAAAGTTACTGGTACATACGGGCCATCAGTAAGGAACTTGCAGAACCTACAAGTCCCACATTTAGACATTAGTGACCTGTATTGCTTTATTCTGTCTTGGTTTCTGTGCCCTTCCAATATATTCTTTAGAATTCTATCCCTGCTATAAGCCACCAAGGGCTTGTGCTCAGTTTCACCTTTGTTTTTTGTTCAAAGCACAAGTCCCAACTTTTATAACTGATGTTAACTATAATCGGGGACAAGTTGTACCGCAGCACAATGGGATCCCCTTCCCTACTTCTGTGAGTAACTTCTTGTGCCCCCCCCCACCCTTTTGTGATATCGGTGGGTATAATGCATGCTTCTTTTATTTCACGTTTCACATTAGTCAGAATCTTTAGTGGGTACCCCCTTTCCAAAAACAATCCTATCAAAATGTATAGTTCATTGTCAAAAGTTCTCTCATCACTGATGAGGCGAGAATACCTCACCATCTGTCCCTTTATTATACTTCTTTGGTGCTGGGGGTGACAGCTGTTGTAATGAAGTGGAGTATTAGAAAAGTTTTTTTTCCTAAAAATAGCGCTATGAAGCTTGTCATCCTCTTCAGTGACCCAAGGATGTATATCCAGGAAGCCTATTTCTTTAGGACCGCATCTACTAGTAAACTTCAAAAATGAAGTTGTGGTATTTAAGTACTCCATAAACTCCATGGATTCCTTTTCATTCCCTTGCCATAAAATTAGGATGTCATCCAGGAATCTGTTATAGGTTTTGATTTTCTCCATATAGGGGGTGTCAAAAATGTGTTCTCTCCCATTCAAGTAATACCCGGTTGGTAAATACAGGGGAGCATTTTGCCCCCACAGCCACACCTGATATCTGGTGGAATAACTCCCCCTCAAAGGCAAGGAAATTTTCTCAAAACAGTTTCCATGATTTCTACCAAAAAATTACACTAGTCTTGTCAATCTTCTCACTTTTCAGTAAAATCTCCTGAAACATATCAAGCCCACTGTAATGTGGAATAACAGAGAATAAGTTTGACGTCTGTTGTCAAAAATGAATACTCTACTTCCCTGCTTGATTTCAGTCTTTCAAGACAATGCCAGGAGTCCTTAACAATATGTTACAAAGAGAGGTAAAATGGCAACTTAGACTAAATGCCACAGTAGCTCCAGGACTTAATGATGCTATTTCACTGATACCAATATTAAAACAAAGGACTTTGGTTGTATAGAAAAAAGAAAACAAGTATTGCCTAGTTTGCTTATTTGCACATGTTGAATATGTACAGCAACAATTAAAAAAACACATGTTTTATATATGAATTTCTTGTAAAAATATTTGTTATATACAAATGAACATTTAAATGTATTGAATTGTGTTGTATGTCTTTAAATAAGATTAAGTATTTAATTGGATGCATATTTTGCACTGGGTTACTTAAGGAGAGTGCTAGATGTATTGTAATTGACTCTGAAGAAGCCTGTTGTATGTAAGGTGAAAGCACTAAGTCTGTTGTGCTATTAAACAAACATTTTAGTATTCGTTTGCTTCCTGTGGCTGGAATATTTACTTTCATTTAATTTTAGTTCGTGTGTCAGTTGACACCTTTGTTTTTTTATTTCACTGTAAATTCTATATTTACTTTGAGCACTTGGGGCATTAATTGCATCTTTTTTTTTCCTCCCTTAGACCATTATTGAGACGGTGGAACCAGAACCAGCAGAGACTGTTGTGCAGTCAGAAGAATCACCTGCATCCCCTTCCCCATCCATTGTTGTGACCTCCAACCTTTCACAGTGTACATCTAATAACCCTCTGCCCACCCAAACTAAAATTACCAAAATCATCATCCCTAAACAGATGTTAGAATCTGGACAAATTCCTTCATCTCTTGCTATGTCACAGGGCGTTGTAACAGTCATTCCTGCTAACATAGTTACTTCACGTGGCTTACAGATCGGCCAGCCTGTGCATCAGGTCCAGGCCTCCCAAGGACAGATTGTAACACGATCAGTGCTACAAGCAGCTGGCTCCCAACAGCAGCAGTCGCAGCAACAGCAGGTGTTTGAGATTCATCCACCACCACCTCGTTTGCAGCCACCGCCACTTCAGCAAATGCCACAGCCAGTGACGAACCAGACTACTGTCCTCCAAGCTCCACCTCCACTGCAGTCTATGCAGATGCAGCCAAAGGTACGTCTTAGTACACAGCTTCACCAAGCACCACCCCCACTTCAGATCAAAATCGTCCAGCCACAGACTACTGCCACTGTGCTACAGATCCAGCCAAAAGCATCACCAGCTCTAATACAGTCTACAGCTTCACCTGTGATGGCCTCGCCAGTAGCCAGTCTTGAGATAGCTAACTTACCAGAGCCAGTGGAAGATGTCACAGAGGTCGCACATCAAGTAAGATATTATCACCTCACCTTTTTTGTCTTGGGTTTTCTGTCACACGTTCTTTTAAATGAAACATATTGAGAGGATTCACTCTACAAATGTCCTAAATTCATACATGACAATTACTACCTTATTGTTTAAGCATTGTTCCTAATACTTTTAGCATCTGTAGTTAGAATTTCCCGGTTTTAACATCAAGAAACTTATTTCAGCAACTGGTTACTTCGCAGATTGCTGCTGTCTGTATTTGGTGGCAGCCATAGTATTGTGGGCTTAGAAGTAACTTGAGAATTGCAGCATGGAAATTAGCCTGTTGTATTTCAGATTTGTCATCCTCATGCTTTCTTTACCCTGTAGGGTAACCAGCCTGAATGTAAAAGTGCTGTGTCAAAGCATCATACAAGTTGTATGTTCACCTTTTCTAATTTTATTAAACAGCAAGTTAGGATATTTATTTTTAATAAAATTGTTAAAATTAGCTGAGCTGCTTGTGTTAAACTTTAGATCTGATGTTTTCATCTTCATTTGTTCGTTAACCTGTGGGTTTCTGTTCCAACCCTCAGAATCGAGACTGTCATTTCACTAGCCTGAGATTCTAAGCTTGAGCTCCTCCTCCTCACTCATAATGACTCTTTTTTTCCCCCCGAAGTACCTCAGATCTTGTTGCTACTTGAACAAGCTGGGAGGTTGCGGTGCATTTGAGCTCCTCCATTTGATTGCAGTTTTTCTCCGGGAGTTTATTTTCCCCCTCTGTCCTTTTATCGTTTCCCTACCTTTTTTTGATATTTTCCCTCGCTGTCCTTTTATTGTTTCCCTACCTTTTTTAGCTGTCCTCATTTTTTCTCAGGGAGTTTGATATTTTCCCACTCTTTGTCCTTTTATCATTTCCCTACCTTTTTCCGCTGTCCAGCAGTTGGAGTTTGATGTTTTCCCTCTGTTTGTCCTTTTATCGTTTCCTACCTTTTTTCGCTGTCCTGCAGTTCACTTTGGTTGTTTTAATTTGGGTTTCTGTCCAGCATAACTTTTCCTCCTTTTCCCCTTTTCTTGCCTTTTCCAAAAAAAAAAAGCCCCTTTTTTGACATGTCCAAATCTAAGTCTGGCAGGACTGTTAGTTTCTGGAAGTGCACTTCCTCTGGGCACAAGATTTCCTTGTCTGATGGCAACAGGGAGTGTCTATTGTTTGGGGCCCTCACATTTGAACGGTGACTGGTTCGGTCTGTGGAGGTTTCCACCCCCAAGCCTTGGCAGATCACTATAATGAGTTGATCCTCATGGGATTACTGCCTGCTTCATCCCCTCTTACTTGTTCCTTCTACCTCAGGGTCTCAGACCCCCTCTAGAAAGCACAAAGAGGCCCAGGAAACAAGAATGCATTCTTCTGACAGGTCTCCTCCTCAGCCAGAGCCTGTCAGACAATGCCAAAGCTGTCAGAGCTGAAGGTATTGGAATCTCCTCCTCCTGTTCCCACTTTTGCCTCTTCACCCCATACTTCGGTTCCTAGTTTGCAGGCAAAATCTTGAGTGCTTCCCAGGACAGATCCTTCTGGATTAAGGGTATTCATGGTTGTTGCGTCAGCCACCATAAAGGAGCTGACCCACGAGAGCTTCTCTGTCCACCCACTTAACAGGGAGTCTAGAGCTTTGAACAGGTTTGGTAAAAGTTTACACCTCTGCCACTTTCTCCTTGAGAGTGCTAAACTAGCTTTCTCATTTTACGACACTACAGAGGGACTTGGTCAAGGAACTCTAGCTCAACCCCAGGGTCCATGTCTGCAGAGGATCAGAAGGCTTTCTCCTCCAGGATGGCCATCCTCCAATCCCTGTCCAACACATCCATGAGACTGTCACAGCAAAGGGTATCTCAAAGGCGTCCTGTTCCGGCATTGCCATAAGGAGTCATGCTGGGATGCAGTTGAGAGAGTTTGGGACCTTTCAAGGCATTCTTTGTCAATGCGCTTTTTGACGGATCAACTTTGTTTGGCCCAATGTTTGAGAGACAGACTCCTGCAGTGAGGAAGATGGGAAGAGACCCTGTCTGCTGTCGGGATCCGTGTTTCTACTCCACAAAGATGCTTCTCCAGGAACCAGTGGGGGGGGATAAAAAGATGTGGTTCAAGAAATATCTGGGTCCTTTCCAGGATTCTCAGGTAGAATTCCCCGCCAGAGGCAGAGGGGGAAATAAAATGGTAGGCGCCGCTCATAAGGGTGAGGGGGTCCGCAGAACCAAGAGTCCTTGGACAGACCCAGTGTCCCTGAACAGTTGCCCAATTGCCTGCCTCTGGATGCAGTCTGGGGCCGTTTTTCCTTGCACCCTGAAGCCTGGGAAGCCATCACAAAACAACTGATGGGTCTTAAGGCTTGTATCCAGAGGATACTTGATTCCCTTTTTAGAGACACCAAGACAAAAAGTGTTTCCTCCCCAATGTGCCACCCAATCAGAGAGGGGATGCAGCCATAGAAGTCTCAAAATTGCTGCAAAAAAGTCATCCAGGAGCTCCCCCTCTGCCCCATTCAAGTTGGAATTAAGTCGGATCAGGAGTATACTCGAGGTTCTTTTTGGTGCCCCAAAAGACAGGTGACTTGAGGCCATTTGTGAAATCTCTAAACAAATCTGTGAAGAACACAAAGTTCAGGATGGTCACAGTTCAGTCCGTCTTACCCCTGCTAAGGATGAACAACTGGATGTCACTAGACCTGAAGGATGCGTACTACGATATGACGATGGACAGGTGCTCCAGAAGTGATCTTCATTTCAGGCTGGAAGTCAGTCATTTTTAGTTCAGATCACTCCCGTTTGGTCTCACCACAGCCCCCAGGGTGTTCACAAATGCTTGGTAGTGGTTGCAGCTCATCTCAGGCTGTAGATATTCTAGATATTCCCCTATCTAGACAACTGGCTCCTGACCACTACAGCCAGGCATCTTTTGATTCAGGCCAGGGATTACCTTTTGCAGCTGGCTTAACGTCTTGGTATAATTCTCAACTTTTAGAAATCCCAGTTGGAGCTGGTTCAGGTGATAAATTTCATAGGGCAGGTCTGGACACAACAGTTTCTTGGTCTTCTCTCTGTGGATCGAGTAACCAACATTGCACCTTCATGTCAAACAAATTCTGGCCATACCAAACCCTCCAATGAGTTTGATTCTCAGAGCTCTCCGTTCTATGGCTGCCACGATACCCCTTTTGTTGCCCATAGCATGTCTTCACATGAGAATTTTACAATGGACGTTAGCAGTTCAATGATTTCTACACAGAAATCATCTGTTTTCCCATCAGAAAGTATGCATGGAATCTGTTGTGGTGGCTTCACTCTGCAGACGTTCTTCAAGAAAGCCCCTTCGTTCTTCATTCTCCAAATGCCTCGTTGACCAAGGACATCTCCCAGACGGGATGGGCATTATCTGGGTTGGATGGCTCAAGGTAAGTGGGCGTCCCAAGAGAGCAACCTGCTTCTCAGTGTCCTTGAGATGAGAGCAGTTTTTTTGACGTTGCAAGAGCTGCACAGCTTTCTTCCTGTAGGGACTATTGGAATACAGATGGGCAAAGTCAGTAGTCTGGTACATCAACAAACAAGGAGGAACCGGTTCTTACCCACTGTGTTGAGAAGCTGAGTATGTGGCAATTGGTGATCTCAACCAACCACTTTCTAGTGGCAACACACATTCCAGGAGAGTCCAACATCCTAGTGGACAGGCTCAGCTGAGTCTTAACTGATGCCGCACGAGTGGTTTCTGAACATCCACAGCAAATATGATCTTCCAAAGATGGGGACAACCCTGCTGCGACCTTTTTGCCTCCCCTCTCAGCAACAAATGCAACAGGTACTTTGCTTTGATCCCTCCTCCGGGACAGTCACCAGTGGATGCTCTAGTCCATGTTTGGCCTCCCAGTGTACTCTGCATTTCCCCCGGTGCCCCCAATTACCAAGTTCTTGCAAAAGGCATTTAGATTGAAGAGGAAAGGAATCGTCATTGCTCCCTTTTGACCTTGACAAGTTTGGCCCAGCAGTGTTTGGTCTCAGCTGATTTGCCCTCTGGTGACACAAGGTCTTGCTCCGGATCTTTTATTTTATTACTTAAGGGGGCTCTCATCCGGATATTCAAGGTCTGAAACTTAACCACATGGTTTCTCCACTTCTGATGATGGCCAGACATCCTAGGCTTTTCATTCCCTGTCCGGAAGATTTTGATTTCTGCTCATAAACCCTCCAACAGGAAGATTTATGAGTAAGTGGAATAGGTTTTCCATATGGGCCCAACAGAAACAAATGGATCCTTTTACAGCCCCTGTCTCTGTGGTGGTGGATTTTTTGGCTTCCTTTTTTAATGATGGGGCTACTTTTTCCACTGTCAAAATTCAGGTAGCTGCAATTTCCGATTTTTATTTGGGAGAAGACTCTTCATAGTAGCTCAAAGCCTTTCTTAGAGGCACCTTTCTACTTTGCCCTCCCATTAAAGATCCTGCTTCCCGTTGGGATTTGTCCATAATGTTGCAAGTGCTGATTTGTCCCCCTGTCGACCCGGCGGCCAGAGTAGATTTAAAGTTTCATGGAAAACACTTTTTCTGGTGGCTGTTACTTCAGCAGGAAGAATGAGTTATGGGGCCCATTCCTCCAAGTTTCCATATTTAATTTTTCACAAAGATAGAGTAACCTTACCCAACAATGCTTCCTTTCTTGCCTAAAGTTTCAACAGAAGCCAGTATCAACCACTCTGTTAACCTCCCTGTTTTCTTCCCTAACTTTCAAAATAAGAACGAGCACACTATCCATTTCCTTGATGTGCTTGGACAACTGCGTTTTTACCTGGACAGAACTAAGGCTTCAGGACATCTGAACAATTGTTTATATTTTTTTCAGACATTAAAAGAGGTAAAGCAATTTCCAAGACCTCTTTGGTGAGATGGTTAAAAGACTGTGCCTCCTTTGTTTGTTTTTAGAATATCCCCGTACCTGGTCAGATTAAAGCTCTCTTTATAAGGTCTGTGGCAACTTCTCAAGCTTTTTGGTCGCGTATCTATTGATGACATCTGTGCAGCTGCTTATATGGTCAAATTGTCATACGTTTATCACTCATTATAAATTGGGTATTTCTAGGAATAGGAGTGCTTCTGTCATTGCTGTGCTCAAAAATATCCTTCCATAAGGGCCACCCTGGATTTCTGTAGCCGGGGCTCTGTCCCACAGGTTAATAAACGAGTGATGACAAAATCGGATAAAGATGTGTTCTTACCATAACATTCCATCTGTGTTGTCTGTTTTCATTCACTTTTGCCCCCCCTCCTTCCCCAGTCCAAGAGTCCCAGTTACTTGATGGGTATGTTCATAGGAACCACAGTTCCTGTTTCAGCTCCTGTTGTTTCCTGTTCTTTGTGATAGACAATTGTTTTTGGTGGACAGTGGATAAATAGTTGCAGCAAACTCAATCTGAGGTACTTTGGGGGAAATAGGCCATTACAGATATGGAGGAGGAATTTGAACTTCGAATCTCAAGCTAGGGAAAAGGCCTAGCTGGTTCTGAGGGTCAGAACAGTGACCCACAGGTTAATGAAGAATGAGGTGGACAACACAGATGGAATGCTATGGTAAGAACATAACTTCTTTTTTGTTGGCTGTTGTGCATTTCACATTCATCCATCCACAACCCCTTTTCCCCATTTTGTATAATTGGATTGTTTTGCATTCCCTGCTTGTTTATTTTATTTTATTCTTTTTTACCATGTTGATCCTACTAGGTCTGTTTGGAAGGGAGGATCATATCCATATTAACTTTGGGGAAAGTGACAGTTTACTTTTGAAATCTCTGGAAATCCTGCAGCTGTTCTGATTGCTACCATGAATTTTAACGAACAGCTCCCTGGCAGGATACTGTAGAAATCCATGGAAATCCTGCAGCTGTTCTGATTGCTACTATGGATTTTAACCAACAGCTCCTTGGCTACCCGTTCACATACGTAGACTTCTGTTTTAATGCCCCATCCAAAGGAAAGTCCGTGTTAGCATTTAATCCATTAGGGCTATGAGGCATTTTATCTGCTTTTTATAGCCCCCCTTCAAGTACCTGATCACATCATGAACATGAATGTGGAATGCTCACTGTCGCAGGCTGGCACTGGGAAATTTAAGGGGGTGAGGCTAGTGTGCATCTGGCCCATCCCTTCAAACCACTGAAGGTTTATATTGATACTTGAAGCATGTGTTCTCTTTATGTAGCTTGCCTTAGCTTTGCATTGAATGTCTTCTAATCAGTGTTAAGTCAGCAGCTGCTTACTGGTAAGACATTGTTTCAGGAGAAGGCAGTCTACCATATGTGTGGTCCTTTTTTTAGGAAACAGAGCTGCTTAATAGATTGAACTAGTGTTTTTGCCATGAATAAAGGCCTTCAGATAAAAATTGTCAAAACAGAAATTGCTAATATTCTCATCAATAAAAAAGATTCCCGTTTGATTTAGTAGGTAGTGATTCAGAGTTGTTGCTGTCATTTTTCATAGTTTAGTGTGCTTGAATTGTTTGGTCGTTTTAAAGGAACAGCATGTGACCATGTTAAAGTAAAATTGTTGGATGCTTCTTTACAACAGGACAGTCTATTTGGTAATAAGAAAAAGAAAAATAATCTGGTTCCACACAGTAGTGAAGATCTATGTCCTTTATTGTAGTAGGTAAGCGCTGTCTCGGAATAACATCAGCTTCATCAGACTCTGATGAAGCTGATGTTATTCCGAGAAAGCGCTTACCTACTACAATAAAGGACATGTTGATCTTCACTGCTGTGTGGAACCAGATTATTTTTCTTTTTCTTGTATTCTCTGGTTTTTGCATCTGATTCCTTATTTGGTTCAAAGACTGTTTTTATTTGGTCTATTTGGTAATAAGGCTGAAGAAGTTTTGAAAAAGATGGACGATCAAGAAAAATCTATGCAAACTGTGAAAGATTTCCTTCAAGTGCAGCCACCCCAGTTCAGTAGGCACTGGCCTACTAAGAACTGGTCCTTTCCAGTATCCACTAGAGTTGCTCCGGTCAAACCCAGACATTCCAAAGGCTCCGGGTTTCAGTCACAAGGAATTTATAGAACAAAGCAGTGGGGTGCCTCCACCTCCAAATCTGGAAGTAACAAGGCACCTTCCTGTGGTAAACAGTCTCAATGACTTTCCACTGCAATCACCAAGCACTTATCTTTTGGCCGCCCCTTTGGGGGGAAAACTGGCACTTCGTGCACAAAACTGGCAACTGATTACCCAGGACAAATGGGTTTTAAATATAGTATCCCAGGGATACAGATTTCATTTCCACACGTTGCCAATCCCAAACGGATGGCCAGATTTGCCTCCAAATCAGTGGGCAGAGGCCCAGAAACAAGTTATGTCCCTCATGAATATGGGGGGGGGGGGGCTATTCAACCAGTACCAGAAAAGGAAAAGGGACAAGGTTTTTATTGAAGACTTTTCCTGGTACCCAGAAAAGACAAATCATGGTGTCCAGTTCTGGACTTATCCATTCTGAATACATTTCTGGACATTCCAAAATTCAAGATTTTGACTCTCCAACAGTTACTACCTATGCTAGGCAAGGATGCCTGGTTGGTAACTCTAGACTTAAAAGCGGCTTACCTGCATATCCCAGTCAGGGAATCTTGCAGAAGATACCTCCGCTTCAAAGCAGGCTATTTGCACTACCAGTTCTCTGCACTGCCCATTGGCTTATCTACTGCACCCAGGGTCTTCACAAAGTGCTTGGCACCAGTAATTGCATTTTGCAGGCAAATAAATATTAAAATGTATCCATACCTGGACGATTGCCTAATTCAGGCAGAAAACAAGAACCCTCTTCTAAAACATCTGGCATTTGTAAAAAGGCTTCTAACTTGTCTAGGGTACACCATAAACGAAAAGAAATTACAACTGGTACCCTCTCAAATAATTACATTCCTGTGTGCAAGCTTGAATAATACTGCCCAGATGACTTTCCTTATGCCAGAAAAACAAATTCAATTGTTGACTTACTTTCAAACAGGTGGCCACAAAAACCCAGCTGTCTGCAAGACAAATTCTGCAGGCCTTGGGGTTCATGGCCTCCTGCATTCCTCTAATTCCATATGCAAGACTGCATATGAGGAAACCTCAATGCTACCTAAAAAGCTTATGGAGTCAACATTGTCACAGCCTGGAAACAGCCTGGAAACAATGATTCCTATCATTCCTTGCCTGCAGCTAGAGTTCCTATGGTGGGCAGAGGTTTGCCACCAAAACAAGGGAGTGTCATTCATTCCACCCCCTGCCGCCCAAACCCTGACTACAGACGCATCAGATTATGCTTGGGGGACGCATCTGGCAGGGAGATGCATTTAGGGCAGGGGGATGCATTCAGGCCATTGGAGCCCAAATCAAATGCACCTACATATCAATCGGAAAGATATGCTAGCTGTACAGAATGCTCTGACAGCCTTCAAGGACTGTCTTCATCTAGGACAACTACTGATAAAGCCAGACAACACCACAGTCATGTAGTACATAAACAAGCAGGGGGGTACCCATTCCTACCCCCTTTGCAGACTAGCCATGGTATTGTGGAACACGTCCTTGACTTATGAAATACATCTACAAGCTCAATTCCTGCAAGGAAAGCAAAATACTCTGGCAGACAAACTAAACAGAAATCTTATGGACCCACACGAATGGAAACTGGATCCACAAATCTTCAGCATGTTGACATGCAAATGGGGGAGCCCTGACATAGATCTTTTTGCCTCACTCCAAAACTATCAGTTCGACAAATTCTGCACAAGAATTCATCACAAAAAAGCTTGGAAAGTGGATGCTCTATCCTTCAGCTGGAAAAACCTATTGGTCTATGCCTTTCCCCTCTGCCTCTGCTCTCCAAGGTCTTACTAAAAGTCAAACAGGAAAAAGCAAAAATGATTCTGATTGCTCCAGACTGGCCTCGCCAACACTGGTACCCACTCCTACGCAATATATCACACCTTCCTTTGTGGTACCTGCCTCAGACACCTTACCTACTGTCTCAGCAGAACTATCAAATTCTGCACACACTGCTCCAAACTCTAAATCTTGCAGCATGGCTAATCAACTAATTTCACCAGTTACATCTCTCAGCAAACCTGTGATGGATGTCATATTGGAGGCTAGAAGGCCTAGTACTAGAAAATCTTATGCTGACAAATGGAAAAGATTCTGTGCCTGGAACCAAGCACAAGGAATAAGCACAGCAATGCCCAATATTCCTCAGATTCTGCAATACTTAACTGAGATGCTTCACAAGGGCCTTTCTTTTTCTTCCATAAAAATACATGCATCTGCCATTTCAGCTCATTACAACACAGAGCCTCCCCTCTTTTCTCATCCTCTGCTAAAGCAGTACCTCAGAGAGGCCAAAAATTACTACAGGCTCTTATGGCAGAGGAGCCTTTCATTATTTTTTTACCCGGACAGGGTGGCTGTCAGGACCAATCCATCCTTTATGCTTAAAGTGGTATCTAGTGTGGCCCTTAATCAGACCAGTCATCTGCCAACTTTCTTCCCAAATTCACAGAACAAGGGTGAGTGGATTCTGCATTCATTGGATGTACACAGACAACTAAGATTTTACTTAAACAGGACAAAATCTCTAAGAAAATCTGAACAATTACCTGTGGCATTTGCTGCAGGGGCAGAGGGAAAGGCTATTTCAAAGCAGACTATTTCCAAATGGATAAGCCATTGTATTTGTTTATGCTATATGCACCATGGTAAACCTGTCCCCAAGGGGATCAGATCTCATTCCACCAGGGCTGCATCTACTTCTGCAGCCTTTCTCAGAGGGGTTCCTACCAGAGACATTCTAGAAGCTGCTACCTGGAGCTCAGTTCATACGTTCACCAAACAGTACCATTTACCGCTCTTCTGTAAATCCAGAGCAGGCTTTGCCACTGCTGTCCTGCAGGGCCTTATAGCTGCTTCTAATGCTGTATAAATCCATCCTCCTGACCATAGCTTTGGGATTCTACCCAAATGTAATGACTGCAACAGTGAAACATGAAGAACACAGTACAGTTGTGTACACTTACCATACATGTAGATGTTTGAGTGTATTCACTGTTGCATTTCTGGTTACCCTCCCTCCAACCCCCTGTTTTTTCTCTAACTATACCTCTCATTTCTGTTACTATCTCTAAAAGCCTTCTTGGTTTATTTGCTTTTGTTTGGAGGTATATGTTTTGTGTTTTTTATTCTACATATATATATATATATATATGTGTATGTATGTATATATGTGTATATATATATATATATATATATATATATATATATATATATATATATATATATATACTTTTTTTTTTGCTCCCTGTTTGGGGGGCACCTGACATCTGGGGCAAGAAGAACTGATGTAATGGCGTCAGCTGCATGTTTTATACCCCTGACGACCTGATGTCATGGAAGAAGGGACACCAACCGACGCAGAACCCAAGACTTTGTTAATCAGGCCGACTTAGGGCAACCTGCCAGCAGATTACCCAAATGTAATGACTGCAACAGTGAATACACTCGAACATCTATATTTATGGTAAGTGTACACAACTGTACTATCTAAGGGTACCAGCTTCATCTTCAGATCCAACTTTGTTCCTGTCCCTTTCGGCGCCAATCACTACTCAGCAATAAGAGTCTTGAAGCCCAAAGCGTCAACATTGGATCTGGGGGCCCGTGCTTCTCCTTGGAGCCTCAGCACTGGACAGCTCTAGTCCTATTAGTCCTATTCCTTCCTTGTAGTGGAGATCCATTAGGGGTGGAGAACTGGCTGAGCCAAGAGCTTCGGCTCCAGTGAGGTTGGTTTCTACCTTTCCTGGACACTCTGCCTTTGAGGTAATGGAAAGTGTGCTCCCATCCCAGAGAATCTTATACTCTGACTTCCTCGGATTGTATATCAGTTCCCACAACGGATTGGAGCTCTAAGTCTCGTCTTCCTTTTCCACAGGGACAGCCAGCCCGTAGGAGCTTCCAGACAGTTCCTGTTTAGGAACTCCCTATCTCTTCTGATACCTCTCCAGAACACCCCACTGTAGTAGTACACAGGAAGAGAAAGTGCAAGAGGAGACACTTAAATTCCTCTCCGGAATCTTTAATGGAGGTTAATGATTTTGATGAGGAGGAAGTGTCCCCTAGCTCCCCATCTGAAGATGTCTCCTTTGGACACATTCTAGAGATCCTGTGCCAGAAAGGTGGTTGGTTCTCCCAAAGCCCTTCTCAAGAGGATTTGATGTTCTTGGAAGCCTTCAGTTGTGGCCTATCTATGTCTTGGGTTACCGCCAATGCCCCTCTGCGGATGACCTCATAAACCTAGTCTCCCGTCGGGTGTGGAAGGAACTGGAATTCATGGAGCCTGTCTCCTGACATCCAGACAAAAATCTAAGAGCACCCAAAGATGGGCAGTACTGGGGTAAAGGTATTCCTGTAGATGGCTAGGTTTGTGGCAGCAGCCATCAAAAAGGAACTAGCCGAACAGAGTTCCTCTGTCCACCCCTCCCCCAACTGGGAATCTAGGGCATTGGTCAGATTTGGAAAACGATTACACTTCGGCGACCTTTGCCTTACAATTGCTCATCTATCTGGCTCATTTTACTAGCTTACAGAGGGACTTGATCAAGGAACTCTCTAAGTCTACCCCAGGGTCTGTGTTGGCAGAGGAAGAGAACTTATTTCTACCACCTGGCCCCACCCTGCAACGTATATCCAACATGTCCATGAGGTTAGTTTCTCAAGTTGCTTGAAGGTTCCTCACAAGCTGTGGTTCAGGCATAACCTTAAGAAGACCTGCTTGGATGAGACTGTGTGGTTTTGTGGTGCCCTTTAAATTTTCATTCATCAGTGCTCCTTTTGATGGCTTTTCCCTGTTTAGGCCCACATTTTAAATACACACTTTCCCGCAGTGAGGAAGATGGAAAGACCTTGTCTGCTGTTGGAATCTGTTTCTCTACCATGCAAAGACCTTTTTCTAGGAATCAGCATGGTGGTAAGAAAATGTGGTTTAGAAAATCTCAAGGACCTTTTCAGGACTTGTGTGGTGATTTTTCTTCCAGAGGTAGAGGGGGCAAATAAGGGAAGGCAGGGTCTGCAGAACTAAGGGTCTCGACCTTTTCTCTGATAGGCCCTTTCAACGCTACTGAAAGGTGGTCCAACTGTTCTTCACTGGAGGCAGTCACAGGGTGATTTTCCTTGCACCTAGACGCCTGGATAGCCATCACAAGAGATACTTGGGTGCAAAGGATCATATCCAGAGGATATTTCATTCTTTTGTCACAAAGCCCTTCACGAAAGAGAAGTCTCTCCGATGTTCCCTCTAATCAGAGAGAGTTAGCAGCATTAGAGATCCAAAGGCTGCTAGAAGAGTCTCATCCAAAATGTCCCACCAGACCAAACAGGATCTGGAATTTTTACTCTAGGTTGTTTTTTGTGCCAAAGAAATCAGGGGACCTGAGAACGTTTGTAGATCTCAGTGATTTAAATCAGTTTGTGAAGAACTCTCAAGATGTCCTATTCTCATGTTGCAGTAGTCAAAACCCTTGGGTTATCCTGTGCTAGCTACCTGAATGTCTGGCCAGTATACAAAAGCTTCGTCACTGCTAGGTACTTGGGATGTCTGATGTTGGCCAGCGGTGTGTGGGCCGTAAAAGTGATATCTGCACATACCTTTCCTCAGAACTGAATGCCCCAGTTGGACCCCAGTCCCAGGATAACTGTATAAGTCGTGTGTGTTAAGAGTTTACACAACTATCCTTAACAGATGGTCATGGTTCAGTCTGTTCTGCCTCTTCTACAGAAGGATGAGTGGATGTGCTGTATAGATCTTCAAAATGCATACTATCACATCAAAATACACAGGCGCTTTTGAAGATGTCTGCACTTTCGTCTGGAAGCCAGTCATTACCAGTTCAGAACCCTGCCCTTTGGTCTCACTACAGCCCCCCAGGGTGTTCACTAAATGTATGGCAGTGGTCGCAGCTCATCTCAGACTGCACAGATTTGGAGTTTTTCCTTATTTAGATGACTGACTCCTGTCTGCACCAACCAAGCATCTCTTGGAAAAGGCCAGGGATTACTTACTCCACTTGTGCCCAATCGTAGGGATCACAGTAAGTCTTTCAAAGTCCCATCTTCAACCAGTTCAAGTCTTGAAGTTTGTAGGAGCTCACCTAGACACATTTGGATAGTTTGCATTGTTACCTCAGAGCAGAAATCCTTCCTTAAGATTGCATGTCAGGTTCTAGACCATTCCTGTCCTCCTGTGAGACTGGTTCTTCAAGGCTTAAATTTGATGGCTGCAGCATTCACCCTGTTATCCATGGCTCACTTTCACATGAAGATTCACCAGTGGGCATTGTCGGTACAATAGTCAATGCTTCAAAGCCTTTAAAGTATCCTATAAAGATTTTGCAGATCTGCAAGGATTTCCTGCTTTGAAGGATCCAGTCCAACGAGCTTTGTCAGAGATGCCCATTTATCTTTCCTTCCCCGAAGGCCATGCTGACTAGACACCCCTCCCAGTTGGGATGGTGGTGGGGCATTTCTTCAGATGGACTATTCAGGGTACATGGTCTCCAGAAGAGACCATTTTCATGTCAGTGTCTTAGAGATGAGAGCGGTCCTATTAGCAGTGCAGGCCTTTCAGAACTCTCTCTCTCTCTAGAAACAATTGGTGTCCAAACTGACTATTTGTCAGTGGTTTGGTACATCAGCAAAAGGTGCTGAACCTGGTCTTGCCCCCTTTGCCAAGAAGCAGTGACAGTCTGGCAGTGGGCAATCTGCTCCAACTGCTTTCTTGTGGCAAAGCACATTCCAGGCAAATCTAACAAGTTAGCTAACAAGCTCATCAGATCCATCCTGATGCTGCACGAGTGATCTGTCAGTCATGTAGTGGCAGGAATTAGTTTTTGTTGCTTTGGTCAACCTTTGCTGTGACCTCTCTACCTCTCCCTTCAGCAACTGCAGCAGGTTCTTTGCCCTAATCCCTCCTCAGTGGGGGGGGGTTATCGAGAGATGCTCTATTCCATATTGGCCCCCCCCAATCTCCTCTATGCTTTTCCTCCCCTTCCCTTAGTAGCTTCATAGGTAGGTACTAGGCTATTGGCCCTAGGGCCTATATAAGCCTAGCCAAAAATGTACCCTGGCTTTCGCCACCCAAGAAAATTATTTTTCTGTGCCCCTGTCGAGCAGAGCCACAGAAGTGATCCCTGGGGTGAATTTCCTATTTCCCATCCAATCATCAAGATTTTTCTTGGAGTGCTGGTGAGGAGCTCTGTTTGATATAGGTAGTCTGTTCCATAGTATGGGAAGTCTCTGGGACAGGAATCTATCCCTCCAGCATGTTCTGTTTATTGTGGTGACAAAGTTTAGGTCCCTAGAGCATGTAGCTCGGAGGGATTGGGATTTCTTTAAGTGGAGCATGTCCAACAGCTCTGGGTTTGACATAGCTTTGTATGTTAGACAGAGATCGCCTCTGAGTAGGCGATATGCGACTGAGTACAGCTGAAGTTTTTTGAGACGGTCCGCGTAGGGCATCTATTTGAAGCCGGTAATCCTCTTTGTGAGGTATTTCTGTGGCCTTTCCAGTTGTTGTAGATGACTTGTGAGGTACATACCAAAAGGGGCGTTGTACTCTATAATGGGTCTAATGAGTTATGAGTAGAGGGGAACAATGACCTCTTTTTTTCTGGGTGAGAAACCTTTTGTGATGGTGAGCCACATAGAAGGATTTCCTGACCACTATGGCAATGTGATTATCAAAGGAGAGACTACTGTCCACCTGTGTCCCAAGGTATCATCACATTTTCAGCATTAAGTAGACTACCAGCTATGTGGTAGTTCATGGGTACAGAGTTTTTACCAAAGGGGATGACAATACACTTTTTGGCATTGTGCTTCAGGCCATGGCTTTGACACCAGGCATCTGTCTCAGTGAGGCCCTTTTGTAGTATGTCCACATCATTAGGAGTTTCGATTATGGCTCCTAGTTTGCAGTCATCTGCAAACTTTGTTAGCCAAAGACCTTCTGTGTTAGCCTGTACTTCAGAGAAGTAGATACCAAACAGGAGAGGACCCAGGACTGAACCCTGTGGTACTCCACTTGTCACTGGTCTGAAGTTGGATTTGGAGTCTGCTACTTTCACAGTGTGGGTTCTATCCGTGAGCCAGTTGGCAACCCATCTTGTGACATAGGGATTTATACCTAGTTTAGTGAGTTTATCTATAATTCCAGAGTGGGGGATGGTGTTGAAAGCCTTGGCGAGATTTAGATAAGCTGTGTGAACCACTTTACCCTCATTTATGGCTTTGGTGACTGCTTCAAAGAAGTCAATCAGGTTTAGGAGACATGATCTGCCTTTTACAACTCCGAACTGGGTAGGGTTCATAGTTTGGAGATTACCAATGTCTTTGAGTTCCATGATGATATGTTCCATGGCCTTGCAGACCAGGCTCGTCAGGCTAATGGAGTGGTAGTTCCCGGGGTCCGTCGTGGCTGCCTGTTTTTGGAGTGGGATAACCGCCATGGTGCGCCTTTCAGTGGGCACAAAGCCTGAGGTGAGGCTATGATTGAACATGGTACTTGGGTAGGGTGACAGTTCATTCTGTAGTTCGTGTAGAATGCAGCCTGGGATATTGTCAGGTCCCATGGATGCTGTGTTCTTGGCTTTGGAGAGTTTTTTTTACCTGTACAGCCGTGATTACAGGAACTTTGCATTCTTCTGGTATAGAGATGGGCCCTCTAGGGGGCGAGAGGGGAGTGAACCTATCTGCCAGGATGTTGGTAGTATCAGTTGGCTCTGTATATTTAGTGCCATTGTGCTGCAACTCGGAGCAGATCTGAGTGATTTAGATTCTTGACATAGCTATAGAATGCTTTGTGGTTGTCTTTAGTCAGTGGCAATTTTGTTTTCGTAACTAGCTTTGGAGGATTTTATGAGGGATCTCAGCTTCTTACTGAGGTTGACCAGGGAACTCCTCCATTCATGGGATTTTACTCTTTTTTTTTGCAACAGTTTTTCTTCTGTTGTAGAGTTTATGGCAGAGGACCACCGTATTGGCTTCCTTTTTTTGGAGGATAGCATCTTGGTTCTATTAGGGATAGCATGATCCATGCACTTGTGTAAGTGCTTATAAAGTGCATTTGTGTAGAATTCAGCAGTCGTACCTCTAATGTCCATCTGCATGGGTGTCAAGAAGTTTGCCAGTTCTGTCTTAAGAAGTTTGAAGTTGGCTTTGGAGAAGTTTTTTTATGGTGGTTTCCCTAATTGGGGGTGGGGGTGGGATGTAGATGTTTAGGGTGATTAGCTTGTGGTCAGATCTGACTGAGGAATTGACCTCTGGTGTGGTACACCAGTTGCCCATGTTGGTAATGACCAGGTCTAGGATATTGATGCCCCTGGTGGGGGGTGTGAATAAGTTGATCCAAGGTGGTGGAATTTATGAATTCCAGAAAACATTGAGCAAAAGAGTTGGTACATGAGTAGTTTTCCCAGTTAATGGTGGGGTAGTTTAAATCGCCCATTATTAGGGTATTTGGTCGTACCCTAATACTTTACAGTGTATCAAGAAATGAGGAGTGGGAATCTTGGGGCATGGTGGGGGGGGGGGGGTCTGTAGCAAGCTACAATTTGGATTGCGGTCTTGCCCCGAGTTAGTTGCACTTTGATAATCTCGGATGCATTATGCTGTGCAACTAGCCTGGAGGTGTGAATATCCTTAATGAAGATGGACATGCCTCCACCTTTAGTGTTTCATTCCGGGTTAGGTGGCCGAAAGGTGTGGTATGAATTATAGCCTGGTAATGCAGGGGTGCTCTCTGAAGCTTTGAACCAGGTCTCTGTCAATGCACAGATGTCGATGTTCTCCATTTTTAAGGAGTGCCTCGAGTGAGTGCATTTTTAGGTTTAGACTTCTAGCATTGAGTAGCATTACCCTCAGATTTTGCTTGCTTGTACCTGTTACGGTGGTGAATTTCTCATTTGAACCTTGCCTAAAAAAGGCACTATAGGGGTGGCAAGAGCCTTAGCCAGTATCCAGAATCCCAAGGGGGACAGGTGCAGGCCATCTCTGGCAAAGCATTGTGGTCTGTTGATCATGTCGTCCCAGGCAGACAAATACTGGATCCCCTTAGAATGACACCAGAAGCTTAGCCATTTGTTGAAGTCAATCATTTTGTCCTTGTACTGTGGTATAATTTTGGGTGATGGCAGGATGCTACTCAAGGCTAGGGTCATACCTACCTGGGCTACAAGATCGGAGAGCTCCTCCATGTCTCTTTTCATGTAGTCCAGGGAGGTACGTCTCAGGTCATTCACACCAACATGGACAATGACTATAGAGTCACCTATGACTAGAGTGTTGGGTACGTTATGCCTTATGGGCTGTGGTTGAGTGGCACACTGAGTTTGTGGGCTGTGTCATTTGTGTTGTGTTGGGGGTTGGAGTTTGCTTGAGTTTCTGCTTTGGAGGTCCCTGATGCTTGGGCAGGTTTTTATTGATAGCCTCCGTGAATGTAGGTGTGTGTTTTGTGTTTTTGTGTGTGTTTTGGTGGTGTAGGTTTTGAGGGACTATGTGATAAGTCTGGTGTGGTGCAGGTGTTTACCTTCTTCTCTTGACTGTCTAGTCCAGTCTTGGGTGAAGAGAGCTTTGCTTCCAGTTTGGCTATATAAGTGCATCTCTCACAGGTTGTAGTGTTGGGTGGTAGGAGGAGAGGGTTGTCTGTGTACATGAGGCAATTGCCGCATTGCCCCAAGATGCCCAGATTCATCAGATAGACAGGAGAAATCACCGGGAGCTGACCCTTAGACATGCCTGGATAGGTGCTTATTTATTAAGTACTAAAACCTGCTTTCCTCTAGACAAGTGAGGAAAGTTGAGTGCTGTAGTAATTTGCAGCTTATTTATTGCTTATGAGTTCTGAACAAGTGCTGAGTTCAAAGAAACAGATGTGAGTGCTGAAACTAGAAAACTGGCTAGTTCTAAGAAAGAAAATTAAGCTAGAAGGCTTCCCTTCAACACAGAAAGGCTCGGGGGGCTCAGAAGCCTGCAAACAGTCTAGACCACTTACAGGAAAGGCAGAAAACGAGCTTAACATTTTTTTTTTGTTTTTTCTTTCCCAGATGCTCTCTTTGTACACAGTAGGAGTGCCTGAAATCAGAATATGATCTCACTGCACTCAGTTGAGTGAGCAAATGAGATGGGCCCAGGAGTAAACAAACACAAATTTAAAAGAGGGGCGGGCAATGTCAAAGCCACCAAGATTAACACCAAAACAAAACCAGGGAGAGTGGATGGGGGAACTAACTGAAAAAAACAGTCAGAATTTCCAGTTCAGTTAATATTCAATGCAACACAAAGAAATCAATTAAAATGCTGTATTATTTGAAAAAAGTTCCGATAAAAGGTACTTAAATTCTCTTATATGTCCAGTTGAATACACCTAGATCTTAGCCGGCCAAAGCTGAGCAAATACCCAAATTTCTTCAGCAAGCACAACAGTTGAACAAGGTAATCCTCATTGCTCCTTTTGGCCTCGGCAGGTGTGGTTCCCTATGGTGTCATCTTCTATGTCCGCCTTGCACACTGAACCCCAGTCCAGATTTCATATTGCACCCATCAGCTATGATTCATCCAGACATTCAAGGTCTCTAGTTAACTCCATTGTTTCTCCAATTCCAATGATGGCTAGGCAATTCAGGCTTTCCTGTCCAGTTTGTCAGATTTTATCCTCACCTCAAAAACCTTCTACCAGAAAAATTTACAAGAATAAATGGAAGAGATTTTCTTTTTGGGCAGAAAAAAATAAAGCTGGATCCCTTCACAGCTCCAGTATTTACTATATTGGGTTTTATGGCTTCAGTTTTTCAGGATGGTGCAAGATCTGAAGTAGGATATTCATTTGTCTGCAACCTGTGGGTTATGGATCCGATATCGGATCCGAACCGGCATGGTTTTCCAGCTATGGATCCAAGCTCTCAGCTCCTCCCCTCACCCATAATGCCCTGCTCTACCCTCATGACCTCAGATCTCGTTTGCCGCGCATGGTGACTGGATTGGTTTCTATAGCTCTCAGCTAAGTGCTAGTTTTACTAACTGTTAATATAGAATTTTGAAGTTTTTTATTCATTTTTTGTGTGAAAGTTTAGGTTTCCCTCTTTGATATTTTACTTTAGAGTTAATCTAAGAATTTTTTCCCTCCCCTCGCTGTTGGCGTAGTGTGTGTGTTGGGCCTGTGTGTGTATATTGTTTAGTTACTTTAGTTTAGTAGCTTGTTTATAGATTGGGATGGCTGAACAGCCCAAATCTATATTTTCTAAATACTCGAGTGTGGCCATAAGCTTTCCCCAGCTGATGGCCACACTGTGTGTTAGATGCCTGGGGGTTGAACACCTCACATCTGGGTGCTCCATTTGTGCAGGGTTCAACCCCAGGGCACTGAAGGAGCGGAGGTCCAAGCTTGTCTTGGCGGGCCTTTACCGCCGGACTCGGCTCCGACCTCCGCTCCTTCGGGAGTAACCGTGGCTTCGTTCTTCCTCTGTGGCACCCCTCCTCCTCCTGGGACTCAACCTCCCGCTTCTGGTTCGGAGGAGAGGGATGCTAGGAAAAGGACCGGAGGGAGAAGCACCACAAGCGGCGGGCCGAGACCTCTGTTTCGCCCCGCCAGCCAAGCTGGCTTCTCCCGGCTCCGTCGCTCGGTCTCCTCCTTCTCGGCTCCGGTCCCCAGTGTGCTTTTCACCGGGTCCTGAGGAGGAGGAGACCCAATCTCCGTCGAGGCTATCGAGGAGGCACTCCAGGCCTACCTCGGTAGCCTCGTCGAGGTCTACGTATAGCCTTTCGGATGCTGATCTGGACCGGATGATGAGAAGATTCATCCAGGCCCAGATGCAGATGGGAGTGCTCTTGCCTCCCCCCCCTCTGGGGGGGAGCTCAACACCCTTTTTCAAACCTATTGCTCCTTCTCCGACCCGCTATCCAGGTTCGGAGCAGCTGGAGCCGAGCAGCTTCGGAGCCGGGGGTGGGTCGGCGCCGATAGTACTTGGTACTTCGGATCCGACCCTGCCCTCGAGTGCATCGGATCCGACCTCTCGGAGCCTGGATCCGAGCCTCGGATCCGGGGGGATCAGTGCTCCTTCGGCGCCGTCTGTGTTGGAGCGCACTGTCCCTTCGGATCCGAGCGCTTCGGCGCCGGCTCCGATCCACTCTTCGGATCCGAGGGGGAGCCGATTGTCGGATCCTTTGGTCGAGGTCGGCTCCCTTTCGGCATTTGATGTAGTTGAGAGGGCCCTGTTGAGGGTCTCGACCCCGGCACTTGTTCCGCTCCGCCGCTCCCTCTGCACTGGGCCAGGCTTCCACCATCCGGCCCCTGGGACAGCCCGCTTCTGTGCCCCAAGTTGCTCCAATGGAACAAGTTGCTGCTTGCGAGGAGTCCTCTGACAGCCCCCCAGAGGATGTCCCTCGCAAGCATACGTGCAAAAGGAGGCACATTGACTCCCCCGAGTCTCTCACAGAAGACACGGACTTGGAGGAAGGGGAAGGCTCCCCACGGTCACCCCCCGAGGATGTCTCATTTGGAGACATCATGGAAATGCTCTGTATAAGGGGTGGTCTGCCCCAAGTCTTCCTCGGACGAGTCCGTGTTCTTGGAGGCATTTGAAGCGGGCCCTTCTACCTCTTGGGTGACCCTCCTGCCGACCCCCTGGTGGACCTCATTACCACCAGGGCGTGGAAGGAACCGGACACCGTGGAGCCAATTCCTAAGAGGCCCGATAGAATCCTTAGCCCACCGTCCGACCGTGCCCATTGGAGTAAGGGGCCTCCGGTAGATGCCATGTTGACGGCGGCGGCCACCAAGAGGGAACTGGCTCAGGAGAGTCCCTCAGTCCATCCCCCGAGCAAGGAGTCTCGGATGATGGACCGCTTGGGGAAGCGGATGTTTAGTTCAGCGACCTTCTCAGTAAGGGCGCTGAACTACTTGGCACATGTCATTCGGATGCAGCGAGATCTCATTAAAGAATATGCTGCATCTCCCCCAGAGTCCATTTCGGAGGAGGACAGGGTTCTGCACTCCACCCGTATGGCCACTCTTAGGTCAGTTACTAATACCTCTATGCGGCTACTCTCCCACGCTACGGAAGGCGCCGCTAGAGCTGCGGGGGCAGGCCTAGTCACTAGACGTCAGGCCTGGCTTCGTCACTGCGATTTTTCTGAGCCCTTCAAAGCGTCATTTGCGAACGCCTTTGATGGTTCTGCTCTCTTTGGCAAAACCGTCACAAACGTTGACCCAGAGCGAGAAGGACGGGAAGACGCTGTCTGCCGTCGGAATCCGCTTCTCTGCACCCCAGAGGCCCTACTCTAGGAACCAAAAGGGTCAGAAGAAGATGTGGTTCCGGAAGTCGCAGCAGTCCCAGCCTGCTCCGGACAACCAGTCCTTCCGTGGCAGAGGAGGACAGGGAGGACGCCGCCCTAGAGGCAGAGGGGCTCCCAGAAACTTCGGGTCCAGGGAACCTTTCTCTGAACGGCCCGCAGCAACCCTGAGGGGTTGCTCGACTGCTTCACTCTGGAGGCAGTCGGGGACGTTCGGGCACCTAGCGGCATGGGAGTCCATAACATCAGACCGCTGGGTTCTCCAAATCATATCCAGAGGATATCGCATCCCTTTCCTTCACCTTCCAAAGTTGAAGTCCTACCGAGACGTCCCACCCGGTCAACGGGAGGCCGCTTTGGCAGAAATTGGCCATCTGCTAAAGAAAAGAGCCATCCAGCCCGTCCCCCCAGACCAGATCGGATCAGGGTTCTACTCCAGGTTCTTTTTAGTGCCAAAGAAGACTGGGGAACTAAGACCAATCCTAGACCTCTCTCTCTTGAATCTGGCAGTCCCCAAAGAAAAATTCCGAATGGTCACTCTGCAATCTATTCTCCCCCTTCTGGGAGAAAATCACTGGATGTGCTCGATAGACCTCAAGGACGCGTACTACCACATCCTGATGGACAGGCGCCACAGGAGGTTCCTCCGCTTCGGGCTGGGAGCCAGTCACTACCAGTTCCGGGTCCTTCCCTTTGGTCTCACCACAGCCCGCAGGGTGTTCACCAAAGTATTAGCAGTGGTAGCGGCCCACCTGAGGCTTCAGGGGTGCAGGTGTTTGCCTACCTGGACGACTGGCATCTTACTGCGCCAACAAGGCATCTACTTTTATTGGCGAGACTCCTTTCTCCATCTTGCTCCTTTCTGGGCTTTACAATAAATACAAAGAAATCCAACCTGGCCCACACAGCTCTTAGATTTTATAGGGGCCAGGCTAGACACAAGGAGTTTACGAGCCTTCCTCACTGCGGACAGAGTTCAAAATCTGCAGCTCCAGGTGCGGGCCATTCTCCACTCAAGTTCTGTTCGGCGGAGTTGGTCCTGAGGGCTCTAGGGTCCATGGCATCTGCTATAGCACTTCTTCCTCTTGCCAGGCTCAATATGCGCATTCTACAGTGGACGCTCTTAGTACAGTGGTCATACCTTGCTCTCCCCATGCATCATCCCATTGCGATCAGCAAGGCTTGCAAGCGGTCCCTCTTGTGGTGGCTTCACTCCCCGGATCTCCACAGGGGCCGCCCATTTTGTGCTTTTCCCCCTCTCGCCACGGTGACCACGGACGCCTCCCGCCTCGGGTGGGGGGGGCACTTTGCGGGCCGGACCGTCCAAGGCACGTGGGACGATTCAGAGACCTTACTGCATATCAATGTTCTAGAGATGAGAGCAGTGCTCTTAGCGTTGCTAGCACTTCAGGACTTTCTTCCCTTGGGAATAATTGCGATTCAATCGGACAACATGTCTGTGGTCTGGTACATCAACAAGCAAGGGGGAACAAGGTCTTACCCTCTTTGTCGAGAAGCCATGAGTGTTTGGGAATGGGCAATCTCCACCAACCGCTTTCTAATAGCAACGCACATTCCGGGTCGGTCCAACATCCTAGCGGACAAGCTCAGTCGCACCATTCTGACCCCTTACGAGTGGTCTCTCAATTGTCGAGTAGCGGAACGCATATTCGCACGGTGGGGAACTCCTCCATGCGATCTTTTTGCCTCTCCCTCAAACACCAAGTGCGACAGTTTTTTCGCTCTGATACCTCCTCCCGGAGGTTCCCCAAGAGACGCTCTGGTGCATGCTTGGCCACCCGGTCTTCTGTATGCTTATCCACCCTTGCCTCTGATGCTCCAAGTTCTTCAGAAAGCCTCTCGGGTGGGTTGCAGAATGATTCTCATTGCTCCGTTTTGGCCTCGACAGATCTGGTTCCCCTTCCTAAGGTCTCACTCGGTGAATCCTCCTTGGATTCTAGATCCCATTCCGGATCTGATATCCCATCCATCCTGCATACCTCTTCCGAATCTGGACAACCTGAAGCTGACCGCTTGGCTGCTCCAGTTCCACTCTTGATCAGGACTCCCGGTATTTCGTCACCTGTTAAGGCAATTCTGGTGGCAGCTCATAAACCATCCACTAGAAAGGTCTACCGCAGCAAGTGGAAACGGTTTTCTTTGTGGGCGGAGCGGCAAGGCCTGAATCCCTTCACGGTTCCTCTTCCATTAGTGCTTGACTTTCTAACCACTCTTTTTAACGATGGTGCCAGCAGTTCCACAGTCAAAGTACAACTGGCGGCAATTTCTCATTATCACATTGGCCATGACTCTAATCCTCTTATGTCAGCCAAATTGTGTAAAATTTTTCTTAAAGGTACTTTTCTTCTCAGGCCCCCTGTAAAACAAACGGTTCCTCCTTGGGACCTCTCTCTGGTTCTACAGGCCTTGACCGCCTTTCGAGCCAGCGGCTACGGTGGATCTCAAATTCTTGTCCTACAAGACAGCCTTTTTGGTAGCCATTACATCGGCCAAGAGAGTTTCTGAGCTTCAAGCATTATCAGCTAAACCTCCTTACTTGGTATTTCATCCGGACCGTGTCTCCCTCAGGACCAACCCGTCCTTTCTTCCTAAAGTCGCTTCTGAAGCAAACATCAATCAATCCATTAACCTCCCTGTTTTCTTCCCTAAATATGAGAACAAAGGTGAATATAAGCTCCACTCATTAGATGTTCACAGGCAACTTAGATTTTATCTAAACAGGACGGCTGGTCATAGGCAATCCGACCAGTTGTTTATTTCCTTTGCAAAATTTAATTTGGGCAAGCCAATTTCTAAAGTTTCTCTGTCCCGCTGGATTTCACAGTGCATCTTATTGGCTTATCAAGCTTCAGGAAGGCCCGCACCGGAGGGTGTTCATGCCCATTCAACCCGGTCAGTATCTACCTCGGCAGCCTTCAAGGCTAGGATTCCTCTAGATGATATTTGTGCAGCAGCCACGTGGGCTTCATCTCATACTTTTATTTCCCACTATAAGTTGGATCTTGCATCTAGGGGTAGAGCATCCTTTGGCTCAGCGGTGCTCCGGAATATCCTTCCATGATGGCCGCCCAAGATTCAGGTAGCTGGGGACTCTGTCCCACAGGTTGCAGACAAATGAATATCCTACTTCAGATTTAGAAGTTATGTACTCACCATAACGTTCCATCTGAGTAGGTGTATTCATTTGTCTGCAACCATCCCGCCCTCCTATCCCCCTGACCTTTCAGTTTCCTGCATATTCTATGTTACCCTTTTCAGGGTGTTGTTGCTTTGGCAAACTCGATCTGAGGTCATGAGGGTAGAGCAGGGCATTATGGGTGAGGGGAGGAGCTGAGAGCTTGGATCCATAGCTGGAAAACCATGCCGGTTCGGATCCGATATCGGATCCATAACCCACAGGTTGCAGACAAATGAATACACCTACTCAGATGGAACGTTATGGTGAGTACATAACTTCTAATTTCTGCAATGAAGTACAGCTTTCAGCCATCAGTAATTACCACATGGATGTAATGCCTTCCACCAACTTTGTGTAAAATTTGTAAGTCTTTTCTGAAGGGTGCTCTTCTGCTTAGACCTCCAGTGAGACCTTGCTCCACCTTGGGGTCTTACATTTGTGACAAAACTTTAACTCAATTCACCTTTCAGCATTTACCCAAGTCAGACCTGAAATTTAACTCCTAGAAAGCAACATTTCTTATTGCCATTACGTCAAGCAAAGCAAGTTTCTGAACTCCAAACTCTCTTCAAAACCACCTTATTTGGTTTTACACAGAGTGACATTACGTACAAATCATTGCTTTCTGCCAAAAAGTTTTCAGTCAAACATGAATCAAGTGATCAGTTTACCAGTCTTCTTTCCAAAGTTTGACAGCTGGGGAAAATAAATTTTGACATCTTTTAGATTTACACAGATAACTTTGTTTTACCTCCCACAGAACTAAAGGATTTCGAAAAACTAATCAACTGTTCCCTTTCCTAAAAAAATTGGTAAAAAACAGTATCTATAAGGTACCTTAGGTAAATGGATAACAGATTGCATTTCTTTTGTATATTCTCCAAGAGGTTTGTCATTACCAAAATCTTCAAAGGCTCATAGTTTCATAGGTAGGTACTAGGCTAACTGCCCGAAGGCATTTATAAGCCTAGCCGGGATGTGTTGGCTTTCACCACCCCCTTAGATTAGTTCCCTGTGCCTCTGTCCAGCAGAGCCATTGAAGTGATCCCTGAGTAAACTTTGTTTCCCATCCACTCATCAGGGTTTCTCTTGAAGAGGGTTAACGAATCTCTACCTAATGTAAATTGGAATCTTGTTCCAGAGCATGGGAAGTCTCTGGGACAGGAATCTATCCCTCCAGCACGTCCTATTTATTTTTGTGGAGAGGTTTAGATCCTCTGAGCGTGTGGCTCGAGTGGATATGGTTTTTTTAGGTGAAGCATGTCCATCAGTTCAGGGTTGGACATGGCCTTGTATGTCAGGCAGAGATCATCTCTGAGTAGGCGGTATGTAACAGAGTACAGCTGGAGTTTCTTCAGTGGAGCTGCATAGGGCATCTGCTCGAGGCCAGTGATCCTATTGGTGAGGTACTTCTGTGGTCTTTCCAGTTGAGACTGTTTCTTTTGTTTTTTGCCAAAACTGGATGAGTTACAGAATCCCTTAGAAAATTTGGAAGATGAGAGCTGGAAAAAAAAAATGAAAACATTCCCTGGGTCAGCTTGCCCCTTTAATCACATTTTTGATCACCTCTGCAGCAGAGGGGCCAAAAATCTTCAGCTAGATCCATGGCTACATCATCTGCTTTTTGGGCCAGTGATTCAACTGTTGACATTTGTGCTGTTGTTACTTGGTCCATTTCCCATGCTGTTATTGCTCATTACAAGTTCGACATGTCCAGGACCAGGGCTGCCTTTGGCTTTGCGATTCTTCAGAGTATCCTTCCATGAGGATCACCCAAGATTTTCATAACTGGAGAGAAGACCATCCCATATGTTGAGGAATGAATTAGTGACATCAGATGTTTATGTTCTCACCATTACTATGCATCTGTGTTGTCGATTTGAAGTAATGTGGCAAATTAAGGTGCTTTATGGGTAAAGTGAGGAGCTCAAGAGTTGGATCCAAGAATCTAAGAGACTGGCCTGGTTAGTTCCTAGGGTCAGATCAGAAACCCATACGTTGAGGAAGAATGAAAATGGACAACACAGATGCATAGATATGGTGAGTACATAACTTACCTTTTTCTGGTGCTGCACAGGTAACTACTGATTGTTTAGTGTGTTTGGCTTTGTTGATGCTTCTTCCCAAGCTGTGACCACTGGAGGAGGTTTGCATGAGTTTTTAAATTCCCCTTTGGATAGAGATTTAGTTTTTTGGCTCCTCTGCTGCGGAGGTGATCAAAAATGTGATTTAAAGGGGCAAGCTGCCCAGGGAATGTTTTCATTTTTTTCCCAGCTGTCATCTTCCAAATTGTCTAAGGGATTCTGTAACTCATCCAGTTTTGGCAAAAAAAAAACAAAATACAGTCTCAACAAAAAATACAGGTAAACAAAAGAACACGTGAACTACTCAAAATCTAGGAGAGTCCAACAAATGTGCAAGACTGTTCAAGAGGCCTTGTGATCCCCTCCCATACTAGCCCGTTTTTTCTTCCATAAAGTCAGGATCTCCATTTTTCTGTTTAGCAACATATGTCTTCAGAACCCATTTGTTTGAAACTGTCAGTGGGAGGAAATTCCTACTTTCCAGATGGTCATTCTTCATTCTCCAAATCAGACAGTTTCCACTTGTTCTTTATTGCATTACATTCCAACGCTGTCCAAACCAGTTTCTTCTTTCCAGATGGGGAAGGGTTTTTATTCTAAGATGATGATAGTGCCTAAGAAACAAAGTGCTTGGAGACCAATACTAGATCATTCTTTCCTAAACCTGTTTGACATACTGGCCAAATTCAAAATGTCAATTCACAACCTGGTTACTCCTGCAAATTTCCTAGTAGTACTAAACTTCAAAGATGCTCATCACTTCCTTATTAATCCAGACTTCAGACTGGTGTGTTTTTTCTGTAAAATTGTGTTTTTGTTGGTCGGTAGTTAGATTCCTTGCTGCACCAAAGAAAAGTTTAAATTAGAGTTTCTTTGGTTGTTCTTGGTTTGGTTTTCCCGCCTTCTCGTGTCTGTCGTCGGTTGAGTGGGTGCTGTGTACTATTATGTCTAAAGAGCATAAACCCTCTGGGTTTAAGAAATGCTCTAAATGTGGCTACAAGATGTCCATCACAGATGGGCATTCTATTTGTTTTTATTGTCTTGGTGCTATTCACCTGCAAGAGTCCTGCAGTTTTTGCCACGCTTTTAGCCCGAGGGTACTGCAGGAAAGAAAAAAATAAGTTGATTTTGAAGGGCCTGGTTATACCTTCTTTTGAGGAGTCCTTAGACTCTTCTTCTAGTACTAAGACTTCCAAGGCCAAGAAAAGATCTCCGGCTCCATCTGTCTCTTCGGAGCCCCCGGAGAAAGTTTCAAAAGTGGATACTGCCTCCTTGGCTCCATTGACCTCGGGGCTACAGGAAGTATCCGTTGTACTGGAGTCGACCTCTGCCCCGATATTATTGGAACCTATTCTGAGCCGGTCACCCAGTGTTAGGCCTGAGTCTCTGGGTAGGAGATCCCGATCTCCCTCTATTTCCTCCAATTCCTCTAGGCTGTCTAATTTGGATGTGGATAGGGTGGTCCAGAGGTTCCTGCAAAATTGTTCTCAGCTCCGGCCCAGTCGGTTCTGGAGCCAGTCCCTATTCTTGTACCGATGATTCCTCCTCCGAGCACCCCTGTGTCATCGGAGCCGGAGTGCTCCGTGCCAAGTGATGATCTCGTGTCGGCTCCGATACCCCTTGCGAGTTTATCGGAGCCGACGTCAGCTCCAACCATGTCTGTTCCGTCCTCTGGTTTCAGTACTCTGGTTTCCTCAGTCGGACCAGAGGGGGATACCTCGGGACTCTTGTCTGTTCAGAGTCTCCCTCTCGGTGCTTCGGCTCGGGGTACCCCAACTCCGGTTGTGGTCTCGGAGACAGGTCGGTCCTCGGATTCAGGGGGACCTGCCTTCGAGGCCATGAGGAGTGCACTGGCCAGTTTGTCAGTTACATCACCCGGATCGGTCACTCCTTCCCCCTACACCCCGGCTAGAGCCTCTGACACACCCCTGTCTGTGGATGGCGGAGCCCAAAGGTCTGAGGATACCCCCATGAGCGGTCCCCAACTTTCTAGGGCCCCTCAGGGTCGGTGCCTGAGGAGCCCCCTAGAAAGAAGTTGTGCAAGAGGAAGCACATAGACTCCCAGGATGAGTCCCTCACTTCCGATACCGACCTCGAGGAGTCTGAGGGATCCCCTAAGTCTTCCTCTGATGTCTCTTTCGCCGACATTCTGGAGATTTTGAGGCAGAGAGGCGACTGGCCTTCCAAGACCCCCTCTGAGGAGGAGTCGGTATTCCTCAAGGCCTTCGGAGCTCAACCCTCCGCCTCCTGGGTGTCTCCACCCTTCGATGAACTCCCGGATTTGATTTGTCGAAGGGTGTGGGAGACCCCTGATTCCGTGGAACCGGTGCCCAGACGTCCAGGTAAGTTTCTTTCTGCTCCCTCGGGGAATGAGTTCCTGACCAAAGGGGTTTCCGTAGATGCCTTGGTGGTGGCAGCAGCCACTCAGCAGGAAGTTGCAGAGGCTTCTTCTTCCATCCATCCTCCTAACGAGGAGTCCAGGAGTATGGACCGGTACGGGAAGCGTACCCCTGTCTTCAGCAACCTTTACATTGCGGTCACTGAATTATCTTTATCATTTTACTCTGCTCCATAGAGATCTCCTTAAGGAGCTAGGAGACATTCTGACGGGTAACATGCCTGAGGCGGTAGCGCAGACTGTTAACGCCCAGTTGTCTACCCTTGGTTCCATTGTCAACTCGTCCATGAGGCTCGTATCCTGTGCAGCCGAAGGGACGAGTAGGGCAGCTAGCTCAGGTGTAGCTCTCAAGGCAAGCCTGGATGCGCCTGTGTCATTTCGCGGAGGCCTTTAAGTCTTCCTTCACTGACGCCCCCCTTGATGGCTCCTCACTCTTCGGGACCAAAGTGAAAGACACCCTCATCAGATGCGAACAGGAGGGGAAAACCCTATCTGCCGTAGGGGCCCGTTTCTCTCTTCCTTCTAAGCCTTACCCCAAGGCTCAGAGAGGAGGGAAAATGTGGTTCAAGAAGTCACAGAGGTCTTTCCCTGCCGCTCAAGGTGAGTCCCACTCCAGAGGCAGAGGAGGGGGAAGTTATTCTGGAAGACGCCGTCCTAGATGCAGAGGAGGCGACCGCGATTCCTTTCGCGGGTCTTCCTTTCAGCGTTCCTGAGGCGTTGCCCGACTGTGCTGTTCCGAAGCCCAGTCGGGGGCCAAATTTCGTTGCATCCGGAAGCCTGGGAAAGCATCACCCAGGATCATTGGGTGCTTCAAATAGTTACCGGAGGTTACACCCTCCCCTTTTTATCAACACCTCCTCCAGTCAAAAGAATCCCAGACGTTCCACCCAGTCAACGGGATCAAGCAGCACTAGAAGTTTCAAAGCTGCTAGAAAAAGGAGTCATCCAACCAGTCCCCTCAGACCATATCGGGTCAGGAACTTACTCAAGACTCTCTTTGGTGCCGAAAAGAACAGGGGACCTGAGGCCCATTCTGGATCTCAGCCGATTGAATCACTACGTTCTAAAGTCCAAGTTCCGAATGGTCACTCTTCAGTCCATTTTTCCCTTGCTGGAAAAAGTAGTATGGATGTGCTCCATCGATCTCAAGGATGCCTACTACCACATCAAGATGGACAAGGCATCCAGGACTCATTTACACTTCTGGCTGGGAGCCAGTCACTTCCAGTTTCATGCCCTGCCCTTTGGTCTCACCACAGCCCCCAGGGTGTTTACCAAGTGTCTGGCAGTGGTGACTGCTCACCTGAGACGTTGGGGATTCCAGGTGTTTCCATATCTGGACGACTAGCTTCTCACCGCCCCCACCAGGCATCTCCTTATTCAAGCCAGGGAGGCTACCATTACACTTTGTCACCAACTAGGAATTACCTTGAACTGGGAAAAGTCTGCCTTGCTACCCTCACAGCGTGTTGTTTTTATAGGTGCCGAGCGAGACTCTATTCAAATGCGGGCCTTTCTGTCACAAGAGAGAATAAGAGTGCTGCAGTCTCAGATTCACGCATTGTTGCCCCTCAAGAGAGTTAAGGCCAGGTTAGTTCTCCAGCTCCTGGGATCCATGGCTGCCACCATCATGCTGGTGCCTCTAGCCAGGTTACACATGTGGATCCTACAGTGGCTCCTTTCAGCCCAATGGTCCTTTCAGAAACTTCCTCTTTCCCACTTGATACTTCTTATAGAACGGTGCAAACAGGACCTCCGCTGGTGGCTATGCTCCACCAAACTGGACAAAGGGAGGAGCTTGATTCCTATGTCTCCAGTGGCCACTGTGACCACAGACGCCTCCCAGATGGGGAGGGGGGGCATTATCTTGGCAGGACGGTCCAAGGCACGTGGCAAGATCACGAGGTACACCTGCACATCAATGTTCTAGAGATGAGAGCTATGTTACTAGCGTTGCAGGCACTCCAAAGCTCTCTTCCTCTGGGAACGATTGCAATTCACTCGGACATGTCCGTGGTGTGGTACCTGAACAAGCAGGGGGAACCAAGTCTTATCCCCTCTGCAGAGAGGCCATGCGAGTGTGGCATTGGGCAGTGTCTTCCCAATGGTTTTTAGTGGCAGTGCACATTCTAGGAAAGACCAGCGTGATAGCAGACAGGCTGAGCAGAGCTTTTCTGATGCCCTACGAGTGGTCCCTGAACGACCAAGTGGCGGTTCAAATTTTCAAAAGGTGGGTTCAGCCTTGCTGTGATCTCTTCGCCCGCCCTCTCAATGCCAAATGCAGCAAGTACTTCACACTGATCCCCCCACAGGGGGAGTCACCCAGGGACGCTCTAGTCCACGATTGACCCCCGGTCTGATCTATGCTTTCCCTCCGTTTCCTGTGTTACCAAGAGTGATTCAGGAAGCCATATCCTTGGGAAACAGGATGATTCTACTTGCTCCACACTGGCCTCGACAGATATGGTTCCCCTTTCTTCAGCAGTACACAGTGGATGGCCCTTGGACTCTGGACCCAGTGCCAGACCTACTGATTCATGTGTCAGGACAGCTCCACCCCTCCCTGCGAACCCTCAGGTTGACAGCCTGGCTGCTCCACTTCCATCACTAGTTAGACGACATTCCTTTTCACCTGAGGTGGTACACATCTGGTCTTCGTCTCATAAGTCCTCCTCTAAAAGGATTTATTCCAGCAAGTGGAAGAGATTCTCCATTTGGGCTCAGGGCCAAGGTTTGGACCCCTTCACAGCCCCAATTCCATCGGTCTTAGACTTTTTAGCCATGCTTTTCTGACAGGGCTCCGCACCTGCTACCATTAAGGTGCAGCTGGCTGCAATTTCCAACTTTCATACATCTTACGAGCCTTCTGTTATGGGCCATAAACTTTGTAATGCCTTGAAAGGCGCCTGGTTACTTTGCCCTCCGGTTTCAGAACCTGTCATGCCATGGGATCTAAACTTTGTTACAAGCCATCACTTCACCGCCCTTTGAACCGGCTGCCACCTGTGAATTAAAATTTCTATCTTGGAAGACCGCTTTCCTGATAGCCATTACATCGGCCAGAAGAGTATCAGAGATTCAAGCCTTGTCCATTAAGCCTCCGTATTTGACCTTCCATAAGGGCAGTTTCCCTGAGACTTAACCCTTCCTTCCTTCCGAAGGTGTCATCCACCGTTAATCTGCATCAGTCTATCGAGTTACCAGTGTTCTTTCCGAACTTTTCCAATAAAGCAGAGTTTAGGTTTCACCAGTTGGATGTGCACAGACAACTAAGATTCTACTTACACAGGACTAAGCATATTAGGAAGTCTGATCAACTGTTTGTGTCCTTCTCACAAAACAGAACAGGTTGTCCTATTTCCAAGAGCACAATTTCTAAATGGATCAAAGATTGTATTTCCTTTATTCGTCAGCAGGCAGAAATGTACCTTTTCCCATTAAAGCTCATTCTACCAGGGCAGTGTCTACATCAATAGCATACCATGCTAGGTTTTCATTGGATGATATTTGTGCTGCGGCCACTTGGGCTTCTCCGCACACCTTTATTACTCATTACAAGTTGGACGTGCCTTCTAGGGGCCGGGCTTCCTTTGGTTCCACGGTTCTCAGGAGTATTTTCCTATGAACCGCCCAGGATAGAGGTGCTGGGGACGCTGTCCCGTGAGTAAAGAATGTAGGGGAGATATGACCACATAACATCAGGTAGTTATGTACTCACCATAACAATCGATGTATGTGGTCCATCTCGCCTCACATTCTTAAGTATCCTCCCACCTGCCCCCTTCCTGTAGGATTTGGAGGAAAATTGGTTCCGAAAACCCTTCAATGTCAGTTGTTTTTTCTTTCCTTTCAGGCTGGAGCTCCCTCCAGTGGCAGTTGTGTGTGTGGGGTGTGATTGGGATGGTTGCAAACTAGATCTGGGGCTAGGGCGAGGTGCATCTTGGGATACCGAGTTAGCCCAGCCAATTAGAGACTTCGTGCTAGAAAATAAGTTGGCCGAGTCGGAGCCGATTCTCGGCTCCGAACCCGTGAGTAAAGAATGTGAGGCGAGATGGACCACATACATCGATCGTTATGGTGAGTACATAACTACCTGTTCTCTGACTTACCCTTTGGACTCTCCACTGCACCAAGAGTGTTAAGTGTCTAACTCAAGTTGTAGTTCATTGGAAGCAACAGGGTGTCCATATTTAGAAGGCTTGCTTACCTTTGCAGAGTCTCTCTGTTAGTATCAGGAATCTCTCTCTCTTGGGTGAAAGGCATTCAAAAGTCTTTCTTGACTCCTTCACACAGGACTGTGTTGCTAGGATGTCAACTAGACACCTCAGTTTAAAGAGCTTTTATTTCACCATTAAAATAAATCTATATCTAGTTCTGTTTCTCAGGTTTTCCCCATAGACTTTGTCACTGCGAGGGAATACCCTGGGTGTTTCTCATGTCTTCTACGATTCTCATGATACTCTGGCAAGACTCCACATGAGAAAGACACAATGGTATTTGAAGTTTCTGTGATCTTGGCACCAGCGCCCTTTTTTTTTTTCAAATCCCAGTGCTGGGTTTGTCAGAAGAACAATCATTTGGTTGAGACAACTGATGTCCTTAAATCCAAGACTGTCCTCCAACTCCCTGCTCCAAAGTAGTCAGCCACCATAGAATCCTCAGACTTTGCTTGCGGAGCAGTTTCAGGAGGAGTAAAAGTGCAGGGTTTGTAGGACACCAAGGAAAGATGCAAGCACGTAAATATCAGAGATGCTTGCCCTGATCAACATACCCATCTCTCTGACTCATCACTGGTCCCTGGGACCTCTTTAAGTTATTAGACAATACCTCAGTCGTATGCCACAACAGCATACTAAAATTGACTCGTACCTCCTTTTTGGAATATCTGTGTTAGCATGGGATATAACTTCATGGCACAGTTTCACCCTACAGGCATCCTGCATTCTGTCAGAGAAAACTTGTGTGGCAGATGAACTGAGCAGGACCAGAGCAGACTCTCATGATCAGGGGGTCTGACAAGATTTGACCCATCACTGTGGAGTTCCTCAAATGGACCTCTTTGTCTCCTCTCTGAACATTCAACTGGCAAGATTCTGTTTCAGGGCACAATGCAAGAAGGCCTGGAAGACGAGATGCCTTTTCTTTTTCTTGGATAAGAATATTCCTTTATGCTTTTCCACCCTTTCCCTTGGTATCCAGGGCACTTCTGAAGATTCAGAAGCAATCTGCCCCAAGATCATTGTGGTAACTTCTTTCTGGCCTATGCAACCGTGGTTCACCCTTCTTATGGAAATGGCCAGAGGCAGTTACCACAAGCTTCTTACAGACTGCCTACTCGCACAAGAACAGGGCATTTGATATGCCCTGACATAAGTCAACATCAGGTGACTGCCTGGATGACAAAGTCTTAATTCCTTTTAGGTACCCATTTGCTGAGGATATGTGCAGCAGGTGTTAATGGAAGGAAGAAAGCCTGCTACTAGAAGATCATATGTTGGCAAATGGAAAAGGTGTTTTAGTTGGTGCCAGCAACATAACCAGCACTCATTCAAGGCTATGTGTTCTCTGGTCTTAAAGTATTTGTGTGAATTACTGTCCCTGTCACCTTTTACTTTTCTGTTAAGATTCATTTATCTGTTCTTTCAGCATATCTGCCCATGGTTCCTTCTCTTTCAGTGTAGTCTCTTGTCAAAATTATTTTGAAGGGTGTTTTGCAGAAGAGGCCTCCAAATAAACCAAGCTGGATAGGATCTTAATTTTGTGTTAGAGAAGCAAACACTCGCTCCATTTGAACCAAGGTAACCTGACTAACATGAGGGTCTTAACATGGAAAGCAGACCTCAGCAAGAAGAGTATCTGAGTTGCAAGCTCTTATGGTCAGTCAGTCCTTTTATTTTCCACAGGAACAGAGGGAGTCTTTGAGAACTAATCCTTTTTATGCCTAAAGTGGTATCCAAGTTTACTTTGAACCAAACTATCCATCTCCTAAAAAATGGAGAAAAAATAAATCCATGCCTTTGATGTCCACAGACAACTTGGGTACTATCTTGACAGAACTTGATCTTTCAGATCGTAGGATCAGTTCTTTTCTTGTGAAGCTAAGAAGGGGCAATCTGTCAAAGTAGACCATTTTAAATGGTTGTCTATGGTGGTTTCCTTTTGTTACACTCACTATAACAAATTATCCCAGGCAAGGGTCAAGGCCCACTCTACACATTCCTTGGCTTTAATCTATTGCTTTTTTAGAAAGGGTTGAATTCTTGAAGTTGCTATAGTAGTCTCTATTATCTAAACTAACTGGGACCTAAGGTAGTTTGGATAATCAAGCGTAATTGAACCGGATAAAAAATTTCTAAAATCTTGTTTTTTTTTTCTACATGCTGACCATTCAACAATTCCAGTGGGCAGTAAAGAATACTTTTCACACACGAACTGGCTACAAGCTCCAAAAAAAATGCTTAAGCGAATAATAATGAATGTTATTGTGTATTTTGGCTTATCCCAGTTAGGGGTTGCCACAGCAGAACTCCGGTCCGCTAATGTTTGGTAGTGGATTTTTACATGCCGAGTTACCCGCCCTGACGCACAACCTTCAACGAAGGCATGTCCATTCACGCATGAATCCACACAGAAGACACTCTGAGAATCGAACGCAACAACGTCTTGCTGTGAGGCGACAATGCTACCGCAGCACCACTACTGTGGGTAAGTGAATAATGTTTACATATTCAGACTTTGATTTTTCAAACCCGAAAACCTTGGAAGGCTGGTTCAGATAATTAACGTCCATGGGAGTGCAAACTTCTCCCCCCCTCCCCCCCAAAAGGAGAGATATCTATACCAAATGATTGCAGCCCCCCAAACATCTCCAACGCCCAAGTGAGAACTGCTCTCTCCAAAGCAAAAAACACAGCATCCATGGGACCTGATGGTGTCCCCGGCTGTGTGCTCCACAAACTCAATGAGGAATTAAACCCACAGCTAGGACAGCTGTTTAATCAAAGTCTTACCTCTGGATACGTACCCAGGGAGTGGCGCACTGCAACTGTGGTCCCACTTCATAAAGGCGGTGCCTCCACCGACCCTGGAAATTACCGGCCCATTAGCTTGACAAGCCTTATCTGCAAAGCCATGGAGATGATCATAATGGACCTCGTAAATAAAGACATAGGGAATTTGCAGACTTTGGATCCAACCCAGTTTGGCTTTGTCAAAGGCAGATCATGCCTTTTAAACTTGGTTGACTTTTTCGAAACAGTCACCAAAGCCATTGATGAGGGAAAGGCAGTCCATACAGACTACCTCGATCTGGCGAAGGCCTTTGATACAAAACCCCACTCGGGTATCATTGAAAAACTCATCAGCTTAAATATTAACCCATACATCACAAGATGGGTTGCAAACTGGCTGAGTGACAGAACCCACAGGGTCAGAGTTGCTGGCGCCATGTCAGACTCAAAGCCTGTCACAAGTGGTGTCCCACAGGGCTCAGTCCTGGGCCCACTCTTGTTTGGCATCTACTTCTCCGAAGTACAAGCAAACACAGGAGGGTTATGGCTGACAAAGTTTGCAGATGACTGCAAACTGGGCGCCATAGTAGAAAACACATCTGACACAGATATCCTTCAGAAGGGTCTCACAGAAATGGATAACTGGTGCCAGAGCCATGGCCTAAAGTTAAATGCCAAAAATGCATAGTCATACCCTTCGGGAAAAACAAGGTTACCCCTAGCTACCAAATAGGTGGCAATCCACTGAGCACAGAAGAAGTTATCAGGGACCTGGGGACCCAGGTTGATAGTAGTCTGTCATTCGACACCCATGTAGCTAAAGTAGTTAGGAAGACCTTCTACATTGCCCACCTTATCATGAAGGGATTCTCATCTAGATCAAGGGAGGTCATTGTCTCCCTCTACTCATCACTCATCAGACCAATGATTGAGTACAATGCCCCATTCGAATGTATCTGACCTGACACTTGCAGCAGCTGGAGAGGCCACAAAAGTTCCTCACCAAAAGGATAAAGGGTCTCAAAATCTGGCCTATGCTGCCCGACTGAAAGAACTCCAGCTCTATGCAGTGGCGGCTTGCTCAGAGGTGACCTCTGCCTAACATACAAGGCCATGTCAAACCCAGATTTGATGAATATGCTTCGCCTCAAAAAATCTAGATCCATCAGAGCCACAAGGGCGGAGACTTAAACCTCGACACGGCTATTAATAGGACGTGCTGGAGGGATAGATTCATCACCCAAAGACTCCTATGCTGTGGAACAAAATCCCGGTATATGTGAGGCAGAGCACCTCGCTGGCCTTGTTCAAGAGAAATCTTGACCAATGGATGGGAGATCGCAGATATACCCCAGGGATTACCTCAGTGTCACTGCTCGACAGAGGCACAGCAAAATAATGGGTATAGTTCCCCATACTAAAGGGGTGGCGTAAGCCACAAAACGATGGGCTAGGCTTGTAAATGCCCTCGGGCAGATAGCCTAGTATGAACCTATGAACCTATGAACCTAAGATAGACTCTCTACTGTACTTGGTCCTCAGTACATACTTTATAAAGCCAATTCCCTTTTGTAGGCCCCAGATCAGCTTTGCGAGGACCATTCTCCAGGGACCCCTGGACTCTTCTCTTTCCACCTGCCAGCTGTAGCAAGATAGGGGTCATAAAGCCTTATAACTAAGGCTACTACAGCAGTAATCAGGGAGACGAATGTAATACACTTGTCAACTTCCCATAGCAGTTGATGTTTGAAATGATTAATGCTGCAGTGCCATTCCCTCCCTCTGTCCCCTTTATTTTTGTTGCGTCTTTTATGCCAGAGTGTGGACATTTTTTGTTCTTCCTAGCATATTCCTTTCAAGACTGGCCTCCCTATCTTTTTTGGAAGAAAACCTCTGAAGGGCTTGAGGCCCAAACCTGTCTGAGTCATCTCAGCTTAAGATGCCTGACAGTTAAGGTAAGTGGAATGTGTCCTAAAGCCTTGGAAGCTGACCAGCTATTATCCTTGGCAGGTTATAACCCAATGATATAACCCAGTAGTAATTCAAAAAAATACTGTTAGGCTAAGTTTTCATATCCAGTTGTACTCAACACATACTCAGAACTTAATTGTAAAACTATAATTTCCATTACTGTACTACGTGTACTGCAGTGAGGCAATAATACAGCCTAACCCAGACCTATAACAACCTTTTGATAAGTTATACTAGTATACATCCAACAGTAGTTTCCTGTAATACACGGGGTAAACAGCTCACACTGAGCTCAATCTCATCTGCTAATTACACTACTGGCTCACTCCACAATAACCTAATGCTTTGGAAGGGGTGAGCTATAATAATAAACATAATATGGTAATAAGCAACAAAAGGACTTCACTCGAAATCCAATTACAAATGGAACAGCCTTAATGGTTTGTAAGGGGTAAGCTATTACTTGTATGTACATTAGTAAACACCAAAAGGACTCTGCTCAAAATCTGGTTAGAAATGCACAAGCTGCCATGATTTATAAAGGGTAAGATACTGCTTGTACGTACATTAATAAACAACAAAAACGCCTCAGCTCGAAATCTGGTTAAAAATGTACCAGACTCTCTGCCTTATAAGGGGTAAGCTGTTGCTTGTATGTACATTAATAAATACCAAAAGGTCTCAAATCAAAATCTAGTTAGAATTGTGTGAAGAAAGGAGATGCACAGCTGCCACCGAATGTGATGTGATCCCACCACTGCCAACCAAATGTGACAACCCCTCCACTGGACCAGTAATCAAGAAATCTCAGTCCTCACCACTGGCAACAGTGGGGTTTGTTCACTGAGAGGATAACAGGTAGACACTGTATTTCCAAATGCAGCTCTCTCCATCAAGTGCAGTTTCCCTTAAGAGCATACAGAGACCACAGTCTGTCTGGGGCTGGTTCCTCTACCTTTATCTAGATCTCCAATAACACTCCTCACTGGCACAGCTATATAGTTGAGACCTTAGCCAGGGCTCCAGGGGGAGTCCTCCAACTCTCTGTCCAATCAATTTTTTTTGTCCCTGCCCAAGTAGTTGACACACACCTGGGAAAGGATGGCAAGGTTTACTAGCTATGCCCCCCTTTTGCCCAGAGTTTGAGGGTTTCACTGCCACCAAAACTCCTTATCAGTTACTACTCATTCCCTCCAGTAGAGCTCTTTTGAGTTTGTACCTTTAACTCCTAGTGGGCATGGCATCAACATTAAAAAATTGAAGTTATCACCTTACATTTTTAACAAACACCCAGTGACAGAGGTCAAATATCAATACAATTGTGTATGCTTTCATGTATGCTTCAAGATAAAATTTTCCGATACCGTGTATGTAACATGGTTTTGGAATGATTAATGCAAATATGCACAGGCAATATTTGATGCCTAGAGGAGCAGTAGGGCGAAACTGCAGAAACGCCTGGAGACGTCACTCGGATGTAATGAGTTAAGACCCTTAAAGGGTGTCCAGTTTTTACTGTGCAATATTGATATTAATATAAGTGGTAGTTTGACCAAGAGGAAGACTGTTAGGAGTGGCCCACAAAGTGTCACCAAATAAACATGCAAGTATTCTCAAAACTTAAATATCTCTACACATCAGCCAGCCACAATGAATGGTTTAAATATATTTAGTAATAAAAGAAAAACAATACTGAATATATATATATATATATATATATATATATATATGTGTATGTATATATATATGTATATATATATATATATATATATATATATATATTCACAGTGACATCAGAGTTCAAAACCACAGGAAATATTTAAAACAGTCCAGGACAGTCTGAAATAAAGAAAAATATCTAAAGTAAGCTTCACTGTATTCCTGGAAGTTGATTGGCCAACTGACAGAGCTCATAGACTTGCTTACGCCCCTTTGCCACAAAATGTTAGTTAGCCAAGCGAGGTTTGGTGGAGCGGAAAACATTAACGAAGGTGCACAGCTGTACAACACTAGAAGTAAACGGAAAAGAGAGCTTATGGGCGACGAGGATGACGCCGGCGACTTTTCTAATAGTTCAGCGACTAATTTCAATCCTTTGTTGACTCCGAACATTTTTTGTGCTGAATCTGAAGGGGCTGAGGTGAGGACTGAGCGCCATGGAGCAGCAGCAGGGGCTCAACCTAAGAAGCCGACTTCTATAGGTTCAAGCACAGGTACTGTTTGTTGTAATAGTACAAGCACTAATGACTGGCTAAAGAGAAATGTTGTGTTTGGTGTAGATGCACACATTGGCTCTGATAATATGGATGGAGAGTCTTACGTTGTCAAATTAGACAAACTTAAAGTTTTAATGACCAAGTTTAAAATTTTAAATATTGAAAATACATATTTATTAGAGTGTTTGAAAAAGGAAATTGTCCCTAAAGGACTACGTATCTGCAAGTATCCTAATAATGTTACATGTGGTTCTATTTTTCATACCAGTTTACTTAAAGTGTTTAACCAGTGTGGCTTGGATATAATCAAGTTAATTATTGAGGAAAATGAAAGGAAATTAACATGTTTAAGTAAAGAAATTGATGAATTGGATGGAGTTATTAAGAACGATTTAATACATGGTATAAAGGAAGAGAGACAACAATATTATAAAATTAGGCAGGATATTGATGATAAATGCAAACAAGTCATGCAACGAAAGTTAGGTAAACTACATAGGGATATTTTAGAGTACGAAAATGGGACTAATTATCCTAAGCCTACTGTTTCTAAAAGGGATACTAATTTTAATAATAGGAAATGGAACAAACCCAGTTATAGTCACACAGAGATTAGGAATGACTATCAATATGACCAAGATTTCCCTCCTTTAGTAAGGGAAACAGATGAAGAAAATGGGCCTTACAATAATAAAGGAAATTTTTACATGGGGGGGGGGGGAGAAGAGGGAGGGGGAGGTTTTAAGGAAACACCCACTCTGCTAGTATTATTGATTTGGATGTAAATGTTAATAATATCAATATAACAGACAATGTTAAATACACCTATAAGGATTTTTCTATTTATAATTATGGTAACTTTTACATTAAAGAAAATCATTTTAATTTACTCAGTAAGGGATTTAAATGTATACCTAGCTATAAGGGAGATACCACCACCACAATATTAGATACTAAGTTGTTTATGAGAAAGATTAATTTAAGTGTGTTAGCTAAGAATAATAGTCACGAGTATGGTAATAACAAGGTAGAATTGAGAAAGAAATCTACTTATAATCCACCCTTATTTACCTCAGTTAAGAAATTTTGAAAAAATATTGGAAGAAGAAATCAGAAGTAAACATAACAAGAACATAAATAGATTTCATAATAACTTGAAGAAAGATGAGAAGGAAGCGTTAATTGAATTAATAGACGACGATTCTATTAGAGTAATGAAACCAGACAAGGGTGGGGGTGTGGTCATTATGGATAATATTATTTATGAAGGGAAGATGAACAGGATCCTCAGGGACGAATCTAAATACACGGTGGTTTCGAAAAATGAGGTAAATGTAGCTTACCATCGGATAGATAGCATGTTGAAAGATTTCATGTTTGAGGGTGTATTAAAGCTTGAATTACATAAATTTCTTACAGTAGCAAAACCCAGAATGGCTACAATGTTCGGAATTCCGAAAGTCCATAAAAATTGGTTGGACCCTCCCTTAAGACCCATAGTCACAGCTGAAGGGTCAAAAACAACACCCCTAGCGAAGTATGTAGACACTATTACTAAGCATATTTGGACAAATAATAAAACTATTTTAAAAGATTCATGGGATTTTTTAAAACAACTTTCCCCTGACTTTTACAGCACCGACCTTTTATTTATAACTATAGACATTGTTGATTTATTTTCCAGCATACCACATGACTGTGGTATGGACATGTTTGAAGAGTGTATATTTCAGGACAAAACTATGACTCAAGAAGAAAAAATACTGTCGGTAGCTCTCATGGACACTATTTTAAAATATAATTTTTTAATATTTGATGGAGAATATTTTCAGCAAAAGACTGGGGTGTCCATGGGGGCGGCATGTGCACAGACATATGCCAACATAGTTTTGTCCAAATGGGAGGAAAAATGTATTTTGAATTCTGAATTTAACAAGGAATGGATTCTATATAGAAGATTCCTTGATGATATAGTTATATTTTGGACAGGGGGACAGGAAAGGTTCATGGAATTCATGGAATATATTGGTCACACTACTAACTTTTTAAAGTTTACCAACAATATCAGTAGTGAGGTATTACAGTATCTAGATATAGAACTGGTCAAGGATGATGCACTCAAGAATTTTGCATCCAGGGTATATAGAAAAAGTACTTATGTTAATTCATACTTACATTTCGAAAGTGCTCATCCCCTGCACTGCAAGCGAAATATAGTAAAGGGGCAGTTTGTGAGGGGATCAAGGATGACTAGTCTGGATGATGATTTTGAAATTGAGTGTAACAAATTAGAAAAGATGTTTACAGAAAGAGGTTATCCAAAAATATTCGTGACCAATATAAGAAGGGAAGTGGAAAAGGGCAGGACAGAGAGATTTAAACCCATTATAGGTATGAGAGAATTTAAAACATTATGTGAAGAAGGTAAAAATAAGGGGACTGTCGAAGAACAGTACCAAAGGAATCTCATTGTAGAATATAATACACAAAATTTTGGTTTAGGAAATATTTTAAAAAAGAATGGGATAAATTTGCAGCCCTAACTGATATAGAGGAAATAAATAGTTTTAAGCCCAAAATTATATATAGAAATTCTAGATGTATAAAGAACATGTTAGAAAAAAGTGAGAAAAATGGGGATTACAGGAATAATAGTACAAAAAAAGTTGGAACTTTTAGATGTGGTCGGTGCAACCAATGTCCTTATGTTAGTAATAAGAGTGACATTTTTATAGGAAGTAGAAATATCTTAATTAAAAGTAAAGGTTGCTACAACTGTGACACAAAAGGTGTGGTTTATTTGGCAACTTGTGATAAATGTTCGTCATATTACGTAGGAAAAACTGAAAGAGTTAAAGAAAAGACTATACGAACACGTCTATGACATTCAAAAAGGAAAAGAGACAAATGCATTATTTAAACATAGTAAAGAATGTAAAGGATGCAAATTTTATTTTTTTATTCTTCGACAAGTTAGAAAAGATGTTAGGGGTGGAATTTGGGAAGAGATTTTGGAAAGTAAGGAAGTGTGGTGGCAGGTATACCTAGAAGCAGGAAAAAAAACAGGGTTGAATGATTATTTAAGTATAGTTTCCTTATTGAAAATAAAGGCAAATAAAATATAATTGTAACATTTTTAAATAGTATGGGGTGCAATATATTATTTATTTATTTATTTATAGAAGATAAGAACATTAGTATAAGCACTTTAAGATGAATATTTGCACAAGCATTTTATTTGCACATTAGTATTTTACTGACTTACTTTTCAGTGTTTAACATATGTCTTTTTTAATGAATTTAAGGCAAGTATAACATATATGCAATATAGGGTTTGAACAGCAGAGGGAGGAACATCAATAGACATACATAGGAACACACTATTAGTTAGCACAAGCACTTTATTCAAATAAATTTTAGTTTCATATATTATTTAGAATTTTTATTAAGTATTTTTAATAAATGTATTGAACATTCTGTGCCATAAGTCATTGGATTAGTTCTTATTTGAAGGCAATGATTTTAATCCAATTTTAATATTCATGAGGCCGTTTTTTGATTTGTTCAATTTAAATGCTCAATGCATGATTCATTGGTCACTGGGTTAATTAAATCACTATATATACATCTAATTTATGTTTAAACAATGTCTGAAGTCCATTTGTTTTGGATGAAAACGCTAAGGGACAGTATCGTTTGAATTGCGTTAATGTGTTGGTCTGTGAAGTTTATGTTATTTCATTAAACACGTTTTAAAAGAAGTTACGGAAGTCATTGGCAGTTCTTTGGCTTTTCTGCACTCCGTTTTTGGGATCACTGTATTCCTGACTGAGTCTAAGAGAATTACTGTAATCTAAGAACTTAATAATAGAGCAAGGCAGATGTGATGAATAATGCTTGTTGTAGATGTTCATCTTGCATACAGCTGCAGTCATAACAGATGGGTTATCCTGCTGTCAGGTGGGTCCTCGGTCGGCCGAATTCCAAAGTCTAGGTCCGGCGTCGGTTGTCGTCGCTTCCTCCCTGATGTCAGTGCGGCAGGGGTATAAAAGAGCCAGCCGATGCCATCTTCTTCAGTCTTTCTTGCCGCGCGGTGCCCGAAGCAGAAGCAGTTCGCAAGTGCCGATCGGCCAGCTCTTGAGATTTACGAAAATATTTCAGCCGAAGTCTTCTTGAAAGCTAAGTACCCCGTTGGGGAAACCTTTCTTGCCTCAGACTGATGTCAGACAGTTAATAATTGCATTTCATGTGGGAAGCAAATACCGCATAAGGATTTCCATTCTTTCTGTATTCCTTGCTTAGGCCCAGACCATGACGTCTCGGCCTGCCGTTTTTGTGCTAGATTCAACAAACGCACAATTAAGAGTCGAGCGGAGTTCGCCCACCACTATTTTGGTAAAAAATTTCATTACATTATGTTGGATACTCCGACTCCAGTCCGACTGACGTCTCCAGGCGTTTCTGCAGTTTTGAGTAAAAGACGCAAAGATAAGGACCGACATACGAGGTCCGCGACTTCTACCGACACCACGCTAAAGCTGACTACCGGTGCTCCGGTTCTCAGCGAGGCGCCTACGCAGCCCCTGAGTACCGATGACACTTCAGTACCGGTGTCTCCTGTGCCCGAGGTCGCAGGCTCCTCGGCCCCCATTCCGACTACAGATACCGACGCCACTCTTGGCAGGGAAACTCAGAGTTTAGACAGGCCTGCCACTTCTCAAGGTGTCTTCAGGCTTTCCTCCTTTTCCATTAAGGCTTTCACAAAATCTAAAGCAGCCATGCAAACTAAAAAAACAAGGACCACAGACTCCCTCTCAAGGCCCCATGCCTAAAAAGCAGATGCTCAAAATGGCTGAGGATTTGATTACTCTTATCAGGGGTTCTCAACCCCCCTCGGACAAAAGGCCCAGATTGGAGGAAGACTACCCTTCCTCAGATCAAGCCTCTATTAACTCAGAACATTCTGAGGACCAGTAGTATACATATTCCCCTTTTGAAGACTCTGATGCAGAGGAGTCTATTCCCTCGGTCTCCCTGCTGAGGACTATTCTTTTGGGGAAACCCTACATATCTTGAGGGAACACTTTCACTGGGAAGGCCAAGATTACTCAGATTCCAAGAAAAGGCTCAGGGATTTTCTCTTGCTTCCCCAGCACAGACCTCTGGCTATCCCTCCTGTCTTAGATATATTAGATGATGTGTACACAGAAGCCAGCCTCAACCCAGATTCTTTACCTCCAGCTCCTGTTAAACCTGACGGGTATTACCGGGTTCCTGATTCACACCAGTTCCTATACAAAAGCCATGCTGCTGACCCAGAAACTATTTCACAGGGTCCCAAGGGAATTAAGGCCTCTACTGCTAAAAACCCATTACCTTCAGAGAGAGATTCCAGAGCTTTAGAAAGGTGGGGGAAAAAGGTGTATACCTCGGCCACTTTAACCATGAGGGCATTAAACTGTCAGTTCCATATGTTAAAGTATCAACAGATGTTCTTCATTCCACATTGCTGCAGTCCTAACCATTGGGTAGTCCGCTGTCCAGTCGGCCCGAATACCAAAGTATATGGCTGACGTCGGTCAAGGCGCATTAGACTGACGTCAGTACGTCAGGGTACTAATGCGCATGACCGACGTCATATCCTCAGTCTTTTTTGCCGCATGGTCCGATGCAGAAGCAGTTTTGCGAGTGCAGGTTGGCGTTCTGAAATTTTCTGACGTCGGAGTTTCAGACCGAATCAAAGTTGGCTAAGTACCCCGTTGGCGAATATTTTGGTTTTTCTTGCCTCAGTATTTAACCGGATGTCAGAAAAAGTGAATAACTGTATTTCTTGTGGGAAACAGATACCTCATAGGGATTACCATACCTTGTGTATACCTTGTTTAGGGCCTGAGCACGACGTTGTTGGATGCCGCTCTTGTGCTAGATTTAACAAACGCACTATTAAGAGAAGGTTAGACTGTGCCAGGTTAGTTTTTGGGAAGCGTTGTAATTATAAAATGCCGCCGGATGCTCCGGCGCTTCGCCAAAAGCGCAAGGACAAAGCGCAAAGCCTAGAGTGGAAGAACCGCAGTCCCGGACGCCGGTTCTTTAGAAGGCTCAGTGGAGCCGGAGGTTTTGCCAGGAGTTTCTTTGGAGTCTCAGGGAGAGACTTTACTGTTACAGGATGTGTCCTCTCAGGAGGTAGGCCAGGCTGAAGGGGCTTCTCAGGTGGCTGTTCTTCCCTCTCTTCCTAAGGTGGTTAGAGCCTCCCCTTCTGTTTCCAAGGCTTCTTTGAGAGGCAGGCCAGGTTTAACTTCTGTGGGGGTTTCTCCTAGCTCTTCAGGATCTTTGCCTAAGAAACATATGCTTAAAATGGCAGAGGATTTGATTACTATGATTAGAGGTTCTATGCCTCCTCCTGATAAGAGGCCTAGGGTTGAGCCTGAGTTTGAGAGTTTTGAGCAGTGTTCGGAGGCTTCTGAGTCTTCGGCTGAAGACTTGCAGGAGTATCCTCCTTATTCTGATTCTGATGTGGATGATTCTACTCCTTCAGCTTCTCCTCCTGAGGATTTTTCATTTTCAGAGACTCTGCATTCCATGAGGGAGCATTTTAAATGGGAGGGTCAGGATTTCTCTGATTCCAGGAAGAGGCTTAGGGAATTCTTGTTTTTACCCCAGCATAGGCCTTTAGCTATACCTCCTGTTCTGAATGTGGTGGAAGATGTTTTTGCAGAGGCTTCCCTGAACCCTGATTCTTTGCCTCCTGCCCCAGTTAAACCGGATAGGTACTATAGGGTGCCTGAAGCTCATAAGTATCTTTTTAAGAGTCCTAGGGCAGACCCGGAAACTGTCTCTCAGGGGCCTAAAGGTGTTAAGGCTTCTGTTGTTAAAAATCCTGTTCCTCCTGATAAAGAGGCAAGGGCTTTGGATAGATGGGGAAAGAAAGTGTATACTTCTTCCACTTTAGCCATGAGGGCTTGAATTGCCAGTTTCACATGTTAAAATATCAAAATTATCTCCTTTCACAATTGAAGTCTAAGGTGGATGCTCTGGCGGAAGGTATTGAGTGTAAAGAGTTGCAGGATTTAGTTCATGTGTCTGAACAGGTGGGTAAGCATTCATTGCAATGTGGTTTTGATGCTGTGCAGGCCTCCTCGAGGGTGGCTGCCACTGGTTCTGTTCTTCGTAGGCACGCCTGGTTGAGGGATCAGAATTTAGCTGAGCATGTTAAGACAAGGATTTTGGATGCTCCTTTACAGTCTGACGTGTTGTTTGGTTCGCCTGTGGAAGCAGTTTTAAAGAAAATGGAGGACAAGGCTAAGTCTATGCAAACGGTTAAAGATTTTTTGCAGGTGCAGCCTCCAAGTTTAGTAGAAATTGGCCTACTAAGGGATGGACATATCCTGCTTATGATTCCCAGTCTAGGGGTAGGTCTAGACGTGGTAGGGGCAGAGCTCAAGGTTCTTTTAGGCCTAGAACAGGGAGTTCACCTGCTCAGACTTCTGGTGAGGGCAGGGGTCAGTCCTTTCAGAACAGACCCAATGACCTGCCTTTTCAGCTGCCAGTACATTCTCGCCTGGCAGCACCTTTGGGAGGAAGGCTGGCTCTTTTCAAAGAAAATTGGGATTTAATTACCCAAGACAGATGGGTTTTGGATATCATTCACCACGGTTACAGGTTTTATTTCCATACCTTGCCTCCTTTCAAAGGCATGCCAGACATTCCTCCTCTGCAAAGAAAAGAGGCTCACAAGCAAATTTCTCTGTTACTCCAAATAGGGGCCATTCAGCCAGTCCCTGTGCCAGAAAGGGGCCTAGGATTTTATTCTCGCCTGTTCCTAGTACCAAAGAAGGGGGACACGTGGAGACCAATTTTGGATTCATCTATCCTCAACACTTATCTGGACATTCCCAAGTTCAAAATGTTGACGTTACAACAGCTTTTACCTCTGCTGGGCAAAGATCACTGGATGGTAACTTTAGATCTCAAGGAGGCTTACCTTCATGTGCCTATCAGACTAGGTTGCAGGAAGTATCTGCTTTCGAGCTGGAAATTCCCATTATCAGTTCTCTGCATTGCCCTTTGGCTTATCTACTGCCCAGAGTATTCACAAAGGTTCTGGCTCCAGTGATAGCTTACTTCAGGCTAAAAGGAATTCAAATCTATCCTTACTTGGACGACTGCCTGATTCTGGCTCAAGAAAAGGAAGACCTTTTACAGCATTTGGAATATGTGATAGCAGTGCTAAGATGCCTAGGGTATTCTGTGAACGAAATAAAGTCCAGTCTAGTACCCTCTCAAGACATGTGCTTTCTGGGTGTGAGACTGAATACAGCAGCCCAGATGGCCTTTTTAACCCCGGACAAGCAAAAGAATCTTTCCATTTACTTCCATCAACTATCTCTTCAGTCCGGGCTGACTGCAAAGACAGTCCTTCAAGCCTTAGGGTTCATGGCATCTTGTATTCTGGTGCTTCCCAATGCCAAACTGCATATGAGGAAGCTGCAATGGTATCTCAAAAATGTATGGACACAGCACTGCCAGGATTTGGACACTGTCATTCAAATGATACCTTGCATTCAAAAGGAATTTTTGTGGTGGGCTCAGGAATGTCACCTAAACAAGGGACTCTCTGTGACCCGCCAGAGGCGAGTCAGATTCTAACGACAGATGCCTCAGACATTGCTTGGGGAGCTCATCTAAATGGAAAGTGGATACAAGACAAGTGGCCTGCCAGACTACAGCATCTACATATCAACATGAAGGAGATGTTAGCAGTCCAGTTTGCATTAATGGCTTTCAAGGAGTTACTTCTTCCAGGGCAGGTGTTGATTCTAACAGACAACACAACTGTCATGTGGTACATCAACAAACAAGGGGGAACACATTCTTACCCGTTGTGCAGGCAAGCAATGATTTTATGGGAGACTGCGCTCAGCTTGCAACTAACTCTTCAGGCAAGGTTTCTGCCGGGAGCACAGAACTCCTTAGCAGATGTGTTAAGCAGACAAATCATGGATCCCCACGAGTGGAAACTGGATCTTCGTGTATTTCGGAAATTGACAGTGTCATGGGGAACTCCAGACATAGATCTGTTCGCTTCTCCACTAAACCACCAGCTGCCAAAGTTTTGCACAAAGAAGTTTCATCACACAGCTTGGAAAGTGGATGCTCTTTCTTTCAGTTGGAAAAATCTTCATGTGTATGCCTTTCCACCTCTGCCTCTTCTCCCAAAGGTGCTCCTAAAGGTCAGACAAGCCAAGGATGATTTTAATAGCTCCAGATTGGCCTCGGCAACACTGGTACCCATTACTGAGGAGTCTGGTAAGGAACCCTCCATGGCCTTTACCTTTGATTCCACACCTGTTGTCCCAGAGGGACGGTCTCCTGCTCAATGTCAAGCTTCACTCTCTTCATCTAACAGCCTGGCATATTCTGTTTTGAAACACAGCAGGTCTCAACTTCCTCAACAAGTTTTAAATGTGATTATGGAAGCCAGAAGACCTAGTACAAGGAAAGTGTACGCAGAAAAATGGAAGAGATTTTTATTTTGGAGTGCAGCAAAGAATTTGGAGATTTCTGAGCCTAATTTGAGTGTGGCTCTTCAATATCTTACTGAGTTATTGGACAAAGGTTTGTCTTTCTCTTCCATTAAGATTCATGCTGCAGCAATTTCAGCTCACTATGATTGTGACCCACCATTGTTTTCGCATCCTTTGTTCAAGCAATTTCTTAGAGGGGCAAAGAATATAAGACCCCCACGTAGAGCTCCTACTCCTGCTTGGGATCTCAATTTTGTGTTGGAGAAACTTACTCTACAACCTTTTGAGCCCGCGGCTACTGCTGAATTGAAATACTTGTCATGGAAGACTGCTTTTTTGTTGGCCATTACTTCTGCAAGAAGGGTTTCTGAATTGCTGAATTGCAGGCCCTTATGGCGGTGGAGCCTTTTTTGATTTTCCATAAGGATAGGGTATCATTACGTACTAATCCTTCTTTTATGCCTAAGGTGGTTTCTAGTGTGGCTTTAAACCAAACTATTCATTTGCCTACGTTCTATGCAGATCCCCAAAATAAGGGGGAAAAGATTTTGCACACTTTAGATGTGCACAGGCAGTTGCGTTATTATTTAAGCAGGACTAAGGATTTTAGGCAGTCTCAGCAGTTGTTTGTTTCTTTTGCTTTGAGTTCTCAGGGCAAGCCTGTGTCAAAACAAACTATTTCTAAGTGGATTGGGTTTTGCATTGCATTTTGTTATTCCCATCATGGCAAGGAGATTCCAGCTGGGATTAGGCCTCATTCCACTAGGGCTACTGCCACTTCAACAGCATTTCTAAGGGGAGTGGCAACTAAGGATATTTTGGAGGCAGCTACTTGGAGTTCAGTGCATACTTTCTCTAAGCATTACCACCTTCCTCTCTACTCTAAATCTAGGGCTGGTTTTGCCACAGCTATTTTGCAAGGCATGTTGACAGCTCCTGCTTCCTTATGATTTGCCAGCCTCCCTTACCTCTGCTTTGGGATTCTACCCAATGGTTAGGACTGCAGCAATGTGGAATGAAGAACATAGTACAGTTTTGTACCTACCATAAATGTAGATGTTCGAGGATCCACATTGCTGCAGTCCAATTTACCCTCCCTCCTTCCCCTCTGTGTTTAGGGGTGGTTGTGTGGGTGAGGTTATACTCTTGTATTTTTGTATATATTGTACATATTTTTTGGTGCAGGAGTGTTTGGTGTTTTTGGTTTTGACCTTGTCTTTTTAGGGTCTTCTGACATCTGGGGCAAGAAAAGACTGAGGATATGACGTCGGTCATGCGCATTAGTACCCTGACGTACTGACGTCAGTCTAATGCGCCTTGACCGACGTCAGCCATATACTTTGGTATTCGGGCCGACTGGACAGCAGACTACCCAATGGTTAGGACTGCAGCAATGTGGATCCTCGAACATCTACATTTATGGTAGGTACAAAACTGTACTTTTTTGTTCTCAGTTGAAAAGCAAAATGACACAACCTGAGCAACCAGATTTAAAGGAGTTGCAGGATTTGTTGCATAGTGCAGAGCAAGTGGGTAAACATACCTTGCAGTGTGGTTTTGATGCTTTAGAGGCCTCATGTAGAGCTGCTGTTACAGGGTCTGTCATACGTAGACATGCTTGGCTCAAAGAGCAAACTTACCAGATCATGTCAAAGCTAAATTACTAGATGCACCTCTTCAAAAAGATGTATTGTTTGGTGTTAAAGCTGAGGAGGTACTAAAGAAAATGGAGGAAAAGGCAAGATCAATGCAAACAGTGAAAGATTTCCTACAGGTACAACTTCCACGTTTCAGCAGAAACTGGCCTTTAAAACATTGGTCCTTTCCAGCTACGGACAGACCTCAAAGAGGCAGATGCAGGCGCCCGAGGGGTAGAGGGCAATCTCAAGGATGATTCAGAGCCAGACAATGGCAAGCACCAACCCCAAGAGGTGGAGAAGATAGATCACAGTCATTCAGAAAGCAGACAAAATGACTTTCCCCTTTGCATGCCAAGCAAAGCTTTAATGGCAGCACCTTTAGGCGGAAAACTAGCATTATTCTCAAAAAATTGGCATATTGTCCCAAAAGACAAATGGATCCTGGACATTATAGACAGAGGCTACATATTCCACTTTCACACCCTTCCAAAAATGAGAGGCATGCCAAACCAGCCACAAAATCAAAGGGCACAAAAACAAATTTCAGCTCTCATGGACATGAAAGCTATTCAAGAGGTACCTGCAAAAGAACAAGGTCAAGGTTTTTATTCCAGACTATTCCTGGTACCAAGGAAGGACAAAGATTTGGAGACCTATCAATCCTAAACACATATTTACACGTACCAAAATTCAAGATGCTCACATTACAGCAGCTTCTTCCCATGCTGGGCAAGGAGTCTTGGCTGGTAACATTGGACCTCAATGAGGCATACCTGCATGTCCCTATCAGACAAGATTGCAGAAGATACCTCAGATTTCTTGCAGGTTCAACCCATTATCAATTCTCTGCATTGCCCTTTGGCTTATCTACTGCGCCCAGAGTGTTTACGAAATGCCTGGCATCAGTAATTGCCTTCAGCAGACTTCAAGGGATACAAATCTACCCATATCTGGATGACTACCTGATCCAAGTGGAGAAGCAAGCACATACTTCTGAAACACCTGGCGTTTGTAATAAAACTGTTGAACTTTCTGGGATACACAGTCAACAAAAAGAAATCAAAACTAATACCCTCTCAAGCAATAATTTTCCTGGGTGCCAGCTTGAATACAAACACCCAGATGGCCTACCTCACGCCAGAGAAGCAAGGGCAACTATCTCAATACTTCAGCAAAATGGCAACCTTCACCAGACTGACTGCAAGGAAAGTCCTGCAGGCTCTGGGATTCATGGCATCTTGCATCCTGCTGATCCCATGTGCAAAGCTGCATATGAGGAAACTTCAATGGTACCTAAAAAACTTATGGTCTCAACACAGCCACAGTTTGGAAACAATTATACCACTCATTCCATGTCTTCAAAAGGAATTTCTGTGGTCGGCTCAAGCATGCCAAAGAAACATAGGTCTCCCCTTCTGGATACCTCAAGCAAATTAAATCATCACAACAGACACCTCGATTACGCCAGGTGGGCGCACATGACAGATCAGTGCATTCAGGGAAAATGGTCCAAAAAGAGAAGCACCTACAAATCAATCAAAAGGAAATGCTAGCTGTGCAAAATGCTATTATGGCCTTCAAAGACCTACTACATCCAGGCCAGCTATTGATAAGGACAGACAACACCACAGTGATGTGGTACATAAACAAACAGGGAGGAACTCATTCATACCCCCTGTGCAGACTAGCCATGTCCCTTTGGAACACAGCTCTGGAATTGCAAATCCAGCTTCAGGCACAATTCCTGCCAGGGAAGGAAAACACACTGGCAGACAGCCTAAGCAGAAATGACAGATCCACACGAATGGAAGTTGCATCCTCAAGTTTTCGCAAAGATAACTCAGGCATGGGGACAGCCAGACATAGATCTCTTTGCTACCCACAGAAATTACCAACTGAAAAAATTTTGCTCAAGGACCTATCATCCACAGGCCTGGAAAGTGGACGCACTTTCTTTCAGTTGGACAACATTGACAGTCTATGCCTTTCCACCTCTCCCTCTGCTGCCCAAAGTTCTATTTAAAGCCAGAGCAGAGAGGCCAAACATGATTCTCATTGCTCCAGACTGGCCAAGACAACACTGGTATCCACTCCTGAAGAGCCTGACGCATTCCCCACCATGGATCCTGCCTCTAGTGCCTCTTCTGTTGTCCCAGCACAACTTCAAAACTCTTTACAGCCAGCTAAAAACTCTCAATCTAGCCACATGGAGAATCCCTTGATTTCCCAACAGACCCTCCTCTCCAAGGAGGTGCAGGATGTCATCTTGGAGGCCAGAAGACCTTCTACTAGAAAAGTCTACTCCGCCAAATGGAAACGGTTTTGTGCCTGGAATCAGAAAAAGGGCCAGAATCCTTGGGTAATAAATTTACCTCAAGTATTACAGTACCTAGCTGAGATGTTACACAGTGGACTTTCCTTCTCCTCCATCAAGATCCATGCTTCAGCCATTTCTGCACAATACAACACAGATCCTCCTTTATTCTCTCATCCTCTCTTAAGACAGTTCCTCAGAGGGACTAAGAATATAAAACCCCCAAGGAAACCACAAGTCCCTGCTTGGGACCTCAACTTCATATTGGAAAAACTGACCCTGCCTCCATTTGAGCCAGCTGCTTGAACAGAACTACAATATTTGTCATGGAAAACAGCCTTCCTTCTGGCCATCACCTCAGCACGCAGGGTTTCGGAACTATAGGCCCTCAAGGCTGTGCAACCTTTCATCATTTTCCATCAGGACAGAGTTTCATTACGAACCAACCCTTCCTTTATGCCAAAGGTAGTATCCAGTGTAGCCTTGAATCAGACTATCCACTTAACTACCTTTTACCCTAACCCACAAAACAAAGGGGAAGACTTCTACATTCCTTGGACATTCAGACAACTTTGTTATTATTTGGGCAGGACAAAGCCATTCAGAAAATCCGAGCAACTCTGTGTCCTATGCTACAGGTGCTCAAGGAAAGGCCATCTCCAAACAGATAATCTCAAAATGGATAGCCCACTGCATACGCTTTTGTTATTCATTTCATGGAAGAACTGTGCCTTCAAGCATCAGATCCCACTCCACAAGGGCCACAACTACCTCTGCAGCTTTCCTCAGGGGGGTTCCTACCAAGGACATTTTGGAAGCAGCCACTTAGAGTTCTGTACACACTTTCTCCAAACACTGTCACCTTCCACTTTACTCTAAATCTAGAGTGGGCTTTGCCACAGCAGTCTTGCAGGGCATCCTTGCTCCTCCTAGTTCCACTTAGTGCCTGCCACCCCTATTTAGCTTTGGGATTCTACCCATCTGTTATGACTGCAGCTGTATGCACGATGAACATAGTACAGTTTTGTATCTGCCATAAATGTAGATGTTCAAGTGCTTTTGCAGCTGCAGTCCAGGTTTCCCTCCCTCCATCCCCTCTTAGGACAGGCCTTATGACAAACACCTTCTCATAGAACCTGATTGGGGTATTCTTTTATGGTGTATTTGCTTGCAAACTACTGTTTTTTGATTATTCTATATTGCATTATTACATAAGTTTATGTTTTGCCTTCCTTCTGGGGGCACCTGACATCTGGGGCAAGAAAAACTGAAGAAGATGGCGTCGGCTGGCTCTTTTATACCCCTGCCGCACTGACGTCAGGGAGGAAGCGACGACAACCGACGCCGGACCTAGACTTTGGAATTCGACCGACCGAGGACCCGCCTGATGGCAGGATAACCCATCTGTTATGACTGCAGCTGTATAAGCACTCGAACATCTACATTTATGGTAGGTACAAAACTGTACTTTGTCCAGTCCAAGGCTGAATGCTCTGTCTTACTAAGAGACTTCTCAAAATAATCTCAAATATTACTGCTAGGATAGCTTGCAGAATGACATCATTTCTTGTCATTTGACTTCTGTTCCTCAGGGCAAAAACCCCCCATTGCTGAAGCTAGCAGTGTTTTAGCATCTACCTGTAAAAAAATATGCAGACAAGGGTTTCTCCTCAGATCTCTGGCAGATGCTGGAAGTCATAAAGTAGTTGTATTCCTTCATGATTTCAAGACTAGTAATTAGTTCACCCTAAAGACAATACCGAAAGTTTCCTAGTACAGACATGGTCTCTCGCTGCATTGAAAACTGAAAAGATACCATCTTTTATGGCCTAGCCATAAAGTAATTTAATTTCAGTTATTTTTCTGAAGTTTGCTGGACTGAAGTTAACCTCCTGTATTCCAGCTTCCATTGTTAAAATATATACATTTTAAACAGTTACAATAGCACATGTACATTTCTGTTCTTTTCCAGTAGGGCACACTGTGGTTGCATTTCAAACAGCACTTTGCAAATACCTTTTCAACACACACGTCTGTACAAGTAGTTTGATATACACAAGACACTGTTCTAATACATTTGTAGCACAAGCTTCAGACCAGTGATAAGTAAAGTACCACAGGGTTCAGTCCTGGGTCCTCTCCTGTTTGGTATCTACTTTTCTGAAGTACAGGCTAACACAGAAGGTCTTTGACTAATGAAGTTCGCAGATGACTGCAAACTAGGAGCCATAATCGAAACTCTTAACAATGTGGACATCCTACAAAAGGGCCTCACTGAGACAGATGCCTGATGTCAAAGCCATGGCCTCAAGCTCAATGCCAAAAAGGGCATTGTCATCCCCATTGGTAAAAACTCTGTACCCATGAGCTACCACATAAGTGGTAGTCTACTTAAGACCAAAAGTGTGATAAGAGACCTTGGGACACAGGTCGACAGTAGTCTCTCCTTTGATAATCACATCACCACTGTAGTCAGGAAATCCTTCTATGTGGCACACCTCATCACAAAAGGTTTCTCATCCAGGAAAAAAAGAGGTCATTGGTTCCCTCTACTCATCACTCATTAGACCCATTATAGCGTACAATGCCCCTTTTGGTATGTACCTCACAAGACATATACAACAACTGGAAAGGCTGCAGCAATACCTCACAAAGAGGATTACCAGCCTCAAACAGATGCGCTATGCAGACTGTCTCAAAAAACTCAAGCTTTACTCCATCGCATATCGCCTACTCCGAGGAAATTTCTGCCTAACATACAAAGCTATGTCAAACCGGGAGCTGTTGGACATTCTCCACTTAAAGAAATCCCAATCCCTTTGAGCTACATGCTCTCATGACCAAAACCTTGTCACCACAATAAACAGAACATGCTGGTGGGATTGATTCCTGTCCCAGAGACTTCACACACTCTGGAGCAAACTATCTATCTATATCAATCAAAGCTCCTCATTAGCATACTTCAAGAAAAATCTTGATGATTGGATGGGAAATAGGGAATTCACCCCAGGGATCACCTCTGGGGCTCTGCTTGTCAGGGGCACAGGAAAATAATTTTCTTGGGTGGCGAAAGCCAGGGTACCTTTTTGGCTAGGCTTCTATAGGCCCTACGGCCATAGCCTAGTATCTACCTATGAACCTATGAACCTAAAATGTGGATATTCACCAGTGGCATAGTTATTTACAAAATTCCAGCTAGCTGGGCTGGCAGTATCTCCTTTCGTAGCAAATTGTACTAGCCTCATTGCTTTATAAGGGCTAAGCTATTACTTGTATGTACATTAGTAAACAGCAAAAGGTCTCCGCTCAAAATCCGGTTACAGATGTGCTAGTCTCCATGCGTTATAAGGGGTAAGCTATTGCTTGTGTGTATATATATATATATATATATATATATCTATATATTAAACAAAAGGCCTCTGCTCGAAATCTGGTTATAAGTGTACCAGCCTCAAATCATCTGCCTAAAGGCAGCAGCTGGCCATCTCCAGAAGTAAATAGCTATGGCATATACACAGCTAAATGACCAGGCAAAAAATAGGTGGGGAAGTATCGACACTGGATGTCCTTCAAGGATGCATCTGCAGTCATAACATATAGGTTGTCCTGCCTCAGGCAGCCCTTCGGTCGGCCGGATTCCAAAGTCTGGGTCTGGCCTCGGCTGATGTCGCACTTTCCCCGACGTCAGAGCGTCTGGGGTATAAAAGCATCAGCCGACGCCATTTTCCTCAGTCTTTCTTGCCGCGCGGTGCCTGAAGCAGAAGCTGTTCGCAAGTGCCGGTCGGTCAGATCCAGAGATTTCAGCTACCAAGACTTGAAAAGCTAAGTACCCGTTGGGGACTCTTTCTTGCCTCAGCCGATGTCAGACAAAGTAAATAATTGTTTAACTTGTGGGAAACAAATACCTCATAAGGATTTCCATTCTTACTGCCTTCCTTGCTTAGGCCCAGACCACGACGTATCAGCTTGTTTAGCCTGTGCCTCCTTCAACCGACGGACTCTTAGACGTCGGTCGGAGTTTGCAGAGGAATTTTTTGGAGCCGCTTTTGCTTATAAAATGCCGTCGGAGACTCAGACTTCGCATATGGTCAAAAAACGCAAGGAAAAGGACCGACACTCGCGGCCCGCGGTTTCGACTGAAACCACGGCTAGGCCTACCGCGAGTGTCTTGGTTTCGGCCGAAACAGAGTCCACGGCGATTCCTACTTCTGAAACCATACTTCCAACCACCGAGGCCAGAGAGGCCCCGGCTGAGTCGGCTTCAGAACTCCCTACCGAAGCTAGTGTTCAGGAATTGTCTGACACCATACCTTTGGACATTTCTACCCCTGCACGTGGGGCAGCTAGGCCCCCAGCTTCTATGTCTGTTAAGGCCTTCTCCAGGGCTAAAGCTGCCAAACTTTCAAAAGCTTTGCCTGCCAAGTCTACATCCCAGAGGCCTTCCTCTAGTTCACAGATCCTCAGCCTTGCTGAGGACCTTATCTCCTTAATTAGGGGTTCACAACCTCACCCAGACAGGGCCTCTCAACCTCCTCCAGACAAAAGGCCCAGGACTGAACCCTCTGAACCTCACTCCTCAGATTACTCCACGGATGGATCTGATTTGTCAGACCACCAGGAAGGGGCTTACTCGCCTTATGAGGATTCAGATGCAGAGGAATCTATCCCTTCGGCCTCCCCTCCTGAAGAATTTTCCTTTGTGGAGACTTTACACTCCATGAGAGAGCACTTTCAATGGCAAGGTCAGGATTCCTCTGATTCTAGAAAAAGATTAAGGACCTTTTTGCATTTGCCTCAGCATAGTCCCTTAGCTATACCTTCTGTTCTAAATGTAATTGATGATGTGTACAATGATGTCCGTACAGCCCCTGAGTCTCTTCCTCCGGCCCCTGCCAAACCTGACAGATATTACAGGGTCCCGGATTCTCATTTCCATCTGTATAAAGCCCATGCTGCAGACCCAGAAACTATTTCTCAGGGCCCTAAAGGGGTTGCAGCCGCTACTGCCAAAAATCCCCTACCCTCTGAAAGAGAGTCTAGAGCTTTAGAGAGATGGGGAAAAAAGGTTTATACATCTGCTACTCTTTCTGCCAGGGCATTAAACTGTCAATTCCATATGATACAGTACCAAGAATTTTTGTTAGATCAACTGAATAAGAAACTTTCTTCTCCTGAACCCTTAGACTGTAAATCCCTTCAGGATTTGGTACATAACTCACAACAGGTTAGTAATCATTTTTTAAAATGTGGCTATGATGCACTGGAGGCTTCATTTAGATAAGCTATGACTGGGGCAGTTATTCGTAGGCATGCCTGGCTGAAGGAGCAATCCTTGCCAGACCATGTCAAAGCTAAACTCCTCGATGCTCCAATGGAGAAACAAAATTTATTTGGCTCCCCTGCACAGGAGATTCTAAAAAAGGTTGAAGAAAAAGCAAACAGTTAAAGATTTCCTGCAAGTTCAACCACTGAGGTTCAGCAGAAACTGGCCTACAAAGAATTGGTCCTTTCCAGACTCGTCCAGAGCACAGAGAGGCAGGAACAGGTGCCCTAGAGGCAGAGGTCAATCGAAGGGCCCCTACAGAAGCCGTCAGTGGCAGCCTGCCAACCAGAGGAGTAGTGCAACAGCTACAACTACAACCACTACTACAGGACAGACCCAATGACTTGACTCTGATTCCGCCCACCAGGGATCAACTGGAAGCACCCTTGGGCGGAAAGCTGGCTTTATTCTCAAAAAACTGGCATTGCATTGCATTACAAAGGATACATGGATATTGCAAATAATAGACAAAGGATACAGGTTTCACTTCCACACTTTGCCAAAAAGAAGCGGAATGCCAAACCTTCCACCAAACCAGAAGGCAGAGGCTTTAAGACAAATCAGCAATTTACTTCAGATGAAAGCTATAGAAAGGGTACCATGTACAGAACAAGGCCAAGGATTTTACTCCAGACTATTCCTTGTACCAAGAAAAGAAAACCAATGGAGGCCTATTCTCGACCTGTCCGCACTGAACACTTATCTCATTGTGCCAAAATTCAAAATGCTGACCCTACAGCAACTTCTTCCCATGTTGGGCAAGGAGTCTTGGCTGGTGACTCTAGATCTCAAGGAGGCTTACCTGCACGTCCCTATCCGACCAGATTGCAGAAGACACATCAGATTTCTTGTAGGATCAGAGCATTATCAATTCTCAGCATTGCCCTTTGGCTTATCTACTGCGCCCAGAGTATTCACAAAATGCCTGGCATCAGTAATTGCACATTGCAGACTTCAGGGAATTCAAATTTATCCATACCTAGACGACTGCCTAATACAAGCGGACAACAAGAAAAAATTGTTAAAGGACTTTGCCTATGCCATACACCTGCTACAGACCTTGGGATACACGGTCAACATCCAAAAGTCAAGACTAGTACCATCCCAAAGGATAACCTTTTTGGGTGCAGATCTGGACACAATCACCCAGATGGCTTTTCTCACAGAAGAAAAACAAAAACAACTTCCAGATTACTTCATGATTCTGACAAGACAAACTCAGCTTACTGCAAGGAAAGTCCTGCAGGCCCTGGGTTGCATGGCATCCTGCATAATTTTAATCCCACATGCCAGGCTGCATATGAAGAAATTACAATGGTACCTAAGGAGTGTATGGTCTCAACACAGTCACAGTCTAGAAACCATGATACCAATCATTCCATGCCTTCAAAAGGAATTCCTGTGGTGGGCTCAGGCCTGCCAGTCCAACAGAGGGTTGCCTTTCAACAAACCAAAAACAAGGCAGACCATCACCACGGACGCCTCAGACCGAGGATGGGGAGCACACATGGAGGACAAACGTATCCAAGGCCTATGGCCTCAAGGGCAGCTAAGCATGCACATAAACCAAAAGGAAATGCTGGCAGTGAGGCATGCAATCAAGGCATTCAGACCCTTCCTCCAACAAGGACACCTGTTAATAAGGACAGACAACACCACGGTCATGTGGTACATAAACAAACAGGGAGGCACACATTCCTACCCTCTATGCCGGATGGCTATGAATCTGTGGAATCTATGCCTGAATCTCAATATCCAGCTGCAGGCCAAATTCGTACCAGGAAAAGAAAATGCACTAGCAGACAGCTTAAGCAGAACTACCATGGATGCACACAAATGGATGCTGCATCCAGACATCTTCAAACTCATAACAAAGACATGGGGGATGCCGGAGATAGATCTGTTCGCCTCCTCACTCAACCACCAACTGAAGACATTCTGCTCAAGGACATACCACCCACAAGCATGGAGGGTGGACTTTCTCTCTTTCAGCTGGAATGCCCTAACAGTATATGCCTTTCCACCTCTCCCATTGATGTACAAGGTTCTACTGAAGATCAGGGAGGAACAGCCAAAAGTGATACTAATAGCTCCGGACTGGCCAAGACAACACTGATACCCACTATTGAGAAGCATGTCTCAGGCAAATTCATGGCCTCTTCCCCTATGGCCTCTTCTTCTAACGCAGAACAATTTCAAGACCCTGCATCCCAACTTGAAAACATTGCAGCTAACTGCCTGGAAAATTCCTTAAATCCCAACCAAACTGTTTTATCGCAGAGGGTGAAGGACATTATCCTGGAGGCTCGCAGACCTTCCACAAGGAAGACATACTCAGCTAAATGGAAGAGATTTCTCATTTGGAGCACATCAAAGGGCACAGATGTCACAGTGGCAAACCTAGCACACATCCTAGAATACTTAGCAGAATTGTTCCACAATGGCCTGTCTTATTCTTCCATTAAGATTCATGCTTCAGCAATTTCAGCAGAATACAATATGGATCCACCTATCTTCTCACACCCTCTTCTCAGGCAATTTTTGAGAGGGATCAAAAATGTTAAACCTCCAAGAAAACCCCCTCTACCTGCATGGGATCTCAATTTTGTGCTGGAAAAACTGACACTACCTCCTTTTGAACCAGCAGCATCAACAGACCTACAGTTTGTATCTTGGAAAACTGCATTCCTTCTGGCAATCACTTCAGCAAGAAGAGTATCTGAGTTACAAGCATTAATGGCAGTGCAGCCTTTTCTTATTTTTCACCAGGATAGAGTGTCACTAAGAACCAATCCTACTTTCATGACAAAGGTGGTATCTAGGGTATCCTTGAACCAAGCTATTCACTTGCCTACGTTCTTCCCTAACCCACAGAACAAAGGGGAAAAACTGTTGCACACCCTGGATATACACAGATAACTACGCTACTATTTGGACAGAACGAAAACTAGCAGAAAAACTGACCAACTTTTTGTAGCATATGCAACTGGGGTGCAAGGAAGAGCAATTTCCAAACAGACAATTTCAAAATGGATAGGAAATTGCATTCGCTTTTGTTGCTCCTTTCATGGAAAGATAGTTCCTGAAAATATCAGGCCTCACTCCACAAGGGCCACAGCCACCACTACAGCTTTCCTACGAGGGGTGGCTACCAAGGACATTTTAGAAGCTGCTACTTGGAGCTCCGTGCATACATTTGCCAAGCATTACAATCTACCTTTATACTCCAGATCCCGAGCAGGGTTTGCAACTGCAGTGCTGCAGGGGATCTTAACTACACCATCCTTATCTTAACTACACCATCCTTCTCTTAGTACCTCCTCCCCCAGATTGGCTATGGTATTCTACCCATATGTTATGACTGCAGATGCATCCTTGAAGGACATAGTACAGTTTTGTACCTACCATAAATGTAGATGTCCGATAGGTATGCATCTGCAGTCAGGATTACCCACCCTCCTTCCCCTCTGTGGTATTCCTAGGGTACTTACCCCGCTTTCAGCTAGCTGGGGGAATCTATTATGGTGTATTTGTTTGTTTATACATGTATATAATTTGCAAATGTTTGGAACTTTTCAGCATTTATCCAAATTTAGCCTTCCTAGAGGGCACCTGGCATCTGGGGCAAGAAAAACTGAGGAAAATGGCGTCGGCTGATGCTTTTATACCCCAGACGCTCTGACGTCGGGGAAAGTGCGACATCAGCCGAGGCCAGACCCAGACTTAGGAATCCGGCTGACCGAAGGGCTGCCTGAGGCAGGACAACCCATATGTTATGACTGCAGATGCATACCTATCGGACATCTACATTTATGGTAGGTACAAAACTGTACTGTAGCAATAATCTGGATTAATACACATACACATTGATTTACAGACAACAGCCCTAACTAGACTTTAGTAGAGATCAATCTAGGGAACAAACAGAATACTCTTAGGTTCATAGCATGATACTAGGCTATTGGCCCAGAGACCGTTATAAGCCTAGCCAAGAATTTTGCCCTTGTTCCCACAAAGTCAGCACCTGTTTCCCCTGTTCAGCAGGGACACCATTAGGATCCCAGGGGTGTATTTTCTGATAAGTTGTCTATCTCACCTTCGTTTCTTGCTTGTTGGGATCGGAGTCGATCCTCTGCTCCGACTCGGCCATCTTCTATAGCTCGAGAGCTGTTTACTGGCTTGAGGCTACCCCTTATCCCATGATACCTAGCGCTAGCTGCCCAGATCTCATTTGCCGCTTCAGCTGCGAGGTTCGTTGTTACTGGCTCAGGCTCGTATAAGTTTTATTGCACTATTTATTCTGTCAGATTAGGGTTTTTCTGATAGTTTATTGTTTTAAATATAGTCGCTAACTAGTTTGTTGTTTAGTGTATTTGTAGTTTTCCCTTAGAACTCGTTTAAATTAGAGAGTACTCCCCTCAAACCTTTTCTTTCTATTTCTTAGGTAGCCATTTAAGTTAGAGGCTTCCTAGTTTTTTGTTTAAAAAAAACTATCTTTACCTGTAGTATACTGTGTTTTTTTTTTTTGTGGTAGTGTCTGTTTAGTTTTTTGCTGTTCGGCCTTTGGCCAAAAGCAATTCAGTGTAGGTGTAGTATCTTAGTTGGATATGTCTAAAGAATCCAAGGTGTCTGGATTCAAGAAGTGTGACTCATGCTGTCAGAAAATGTCTCTGACAGATGGGCACACTTCTTGCGTCTATTGCTTAGGCGCATTGCACCTGCAGGACTCTTGTTCTGTATGCCATGCATTCAGCCCAAGGGTTCTGCAGGAACGCAAAAATAAGCTTATTTTGAGGGGTCTCCTTAAGCCCCAGGATTCACCGGCCAAGACTTAGCCAGTGAAATCTCCTAAACCGACCAAATCGTCGGCTTCCAGCTCGGAGCAGTCATTGGCCCAAGCCTTACCTACTACTTCGGTTCTGGCTAGAACCGAGGAGACTGCCTCCCCTTCAGATCCACCAGTACCTTTGGAGCCGTCGTGGACCCACAAGAGGCGAAAGTCCCGTCTCTAGAGTCTATACATTCGGCTCCTCATTCTCCCCTGTTGCAGAGTGACCGCAGTCACAGATCCTCCCACTCTTCTCGGTCCTCTAGGCTCTCTGATCATGATGTGGAGAGAATGGTCAGTAGGTTTTTGAAGTCGCAGGCACTGGCCAAAATGCTGTCCAGCCCTCCTCAACAGTTGTCTTGCTCCGTCCACTTCCATCAGTGTTCCTCCTCCGACTCCATTGAGCTCGGAGCCGGAGTTTGTTGGGGTTAGAATCGTGGAACCGTTGGCACCGATAATACTTTCCCCTTCGGTTCTGTCTGCTCCGATCCCTTTGATGGTGCCGTCTGTCAAGGGATCTGGGCACCGAGACTCCCTTGTCAGCTCCGAGGGAGCAAGTGGCATCGGACCCTTGTCTGACCCCGATGTTCATCGTGTTACACTGCTGCAGTCATTACACTTGGGTTATCCTGCCGTCAGGCGGTCCCTCAGTCGGCCTGAGTTCCAAAGTCTTGGTCCAGCGTCTGTTGCTGTTACTTCTTCCCTGACGTCAGTGCGACAGGGGTATATAAGATGCAGCCAACGCCATTTTCTTCAGTCTTTCTTGCCACGCGGTGCCCGAACCAAAAGCAGTTCACAAGTGCCGGTCGCCCAACTCCTGAGATTTTCATTCCGAATCCAGAACCGAAGTCTTCTACAAAGCTAAGTACCCTGTTGAGGAAACTTTTTCTTGCTTCAGACCGATGTCAGTAAAAGTTAACAACTGTATTTCTTGTGGGAAGCAAATACCTCATAAGGATTTCCATTCTTATTGTATCCCATGCCTAGGCCCAGACCATGACATCACAGGTTGTCTGTTTTGTGCTAGGTTTAACAAGTGCACTATTAAACGTCGCTTTGATTTTGCCCGACATTATTTTGGCAGAAAATTCAATTACACCATGCCGTCGGAACTACCGACCAGAATACACAAAAAGCGCAAAGACAAGGACAGGCATCCGAGGCCAAAAACTGACGACGAAGCCTCTTCTAAGCCAGTCGCCGGTTCTCCGGTTTTCAGCGAGGCATCTTCGTAGCCCCTGATGACCGCTTCTTTAGAACCACAGGCCGCCTCTGACTCCCACGTGGAGATGGCTGGGCCTTCGGACGCACCAGATTTGCAGCCTACCCGAGACTAACCCTTCGGAGGGATCCGGAGTAGCTGAACAACCCGTAGCTTCAGAGGGTGTTTTCAGACCTACTCAGTTAACCATTAAATCTTCTAAGTCTAAAACGCCTTTAAAAACAAACAAATTCAACATTCACCAGGACAGGCCTCCATGCTTAAGAAACAAATGCTCAAAATGGCCTAAGACTTAATCACTCTGATCAGGGGGTCCCATCCCCCTCCTGGTAAAAGCCCTAGACAGGATGCAGACTATGACTCATCCGACCAGGTATCCATCTCTTCAGATTCATCCTCAGACCTAGGATACTCTTTACCCCCTTATGAGGATTCTGATGCTGAGGAATCAATTCCTTCAGCCTCTCTGCCAGAGGACTACTCCTTTGGGGAAATCTTGCATACCATGAGGGAGCATTTCCATTGGGAGGGCCAGGATTATTCAAAATCCAAGAAAAGGCTTAGAGATTTCCTTTTATTACCTCAACACAGACCCCTTGCTATTCTGCCAGTGTTAGATATTGTGGATGATGTGTATACTGAATCCAGTTTAAATCCTGATTCTTTACCTCCTGCTCCGGTTAAGCCAGATATTACAGAGTCCCTGACTCTCACAAATTTCTTTATAAAAGCCCTGCTGCTGACCCCAAAACTATTTCTCAGGGCCCCAAAGGGATAAAGGCCTCTTCAGCAAAGAATCCAGTCCCCTCTGATAGAGATTCCAGAGCATTAGACAGATGGGGGAAGAAAGTATATGCATCTGCAACTTTAGCAATGAGGGCCTTAAATTGCCAGTTTCACATGCTAAAATATCAGCAATATTTGATGTCTCAGTTGAAACAAAAAATGCTTCCAAACTCAGATCCTCCTAATTATAAAGAAATGCAGGATTTATTGCATGCAGCTGAACAAGTGGGAAAACATACTTTGCAATGTGGTTTTGATTCATTAGAGGCCTCCTGTAGAGCAGCAGTTACAGGATCTGTCATTAGAATACATGCTTGGTTAAAAGAACAGACATTACCAGATCATGTTAAAGCAAAATTATTGGATGCACCTTTACAGCAGGATGTTTTATTTGGAGTTAAGGCAGAAGAAGTATTAAAGAAAATGGAGGATGAGGCAAAATCTATGCAAACGGTGAAGGATTTCTTACAGGTTCATCCTCCTCGATTTAGCAGAAATTGGCCAACAAAGAATTGGTCCTTTCCAGTTAGACCTCAAAGGGGCAGATACAGACGTCCAAGAGGTAGAGGTCAACCACAAGGTCCTTACAAGCCTCAACAATGGGGTGCATCAATCCAGAAAAGAGGGGAAGACAGGCCTCAACCTTATAAAAAACAGCCCCAATGACTTCCCACTACAGCTGCCAAACAGTTCTCTCTTGGCAGCCCCCTTGGGAGGAAAACTGGCACTTTTCTGTCACAATTGGCATATGATCACCAAAGACAAATGGGTTCTCAACATTGTATCTCAAGGTTACAGGTTCCATTTTCACACTCTGCCAAGGTTAAAAGGAATGCCAAATCTGCCACCAAATCAATGGGCAGAGGCTCAGACAAATTACAGCACTCATGGACATGAGAGCTATTCAAAAGGTACCAACACAGGAGCAAGGACAATGATTTTACTCAAGACTCTTTCTGGTTCCCAGAAAGGACAAAGCCTGGAGGCCCATTCTGGATCTTTCTTCTTTAAACACTTACCTAGATGTTCCAAAATTCAAAAATGTTGACACTACAGCAGCTTCTTCCCATGCTGGGCAAGAAAGCTTGGCTTGTAACTTTGGACCTCAAGGAGGCATACCTGCATGTCCCTATCAGACAAAACTGCAGAAGATACCTCAGATTCATAGCTGGCTCAATGCACTACCAATTCTCTGCACTGCCCTTCGGCTTATCTACTGCGTCCAGGGACTTCACAAAGTGCCTGGCACCAGTAATTGCATTTTGCAGACAGAAAGGAATTAAAATTTATTCGTACCTGGACGACTGCCTGATTCAAGCAGAGAGCAAGGACATTCTTCTAAAGCATCTGGCATTTGTAAAAAAGTTAAGTTGCCTAGGGTACACAGTAAACGAAAAGAAGTCAAAACTAGTGCCCTCACAAGAGATAATATTCCTGGGTGCCAGCTTAAATACAATGGCCCAGATGGCTTATCTCATGCCAGACAAGCAAGGGCAACTGACTCAATATTTTCAATTGATGGCAACAAAGACCCAACTCCCTGCAAGAAAAATTCTGCAGGCCTTGCATTACATGGCATCTTGAATACTACTAATTCCATATGCCAGACTGCATATGAGGAAACTACAATGGTACCTAAAGAGTGTCTGGTCTCAACACTGTCAAAGTTTGGAAACAGTAATACCACTAATTCCTTGCCTTCAACAGGAGTTTCGATGGTGGGCTCAAGCATGTCACTTCAACAAGGGACAGCCTTTCACTCAACCCACAGCGAGGCAAACACTGACAACAGATGCATCGGATTACGCCTGGGGAGCACACATGGCAGGAAAATGTATTCAGGGCGAGTGACCCGCAGAACAAAGGCATCTTCACATCAATCAAAAAGAGATGTTAGCTGTACAAAATGCCCTTACAACTTTCAAGAATCTTCTGCATCCAGGACAACAACTACTAAAGACAGACAACACCACAGTTATGTGGTACATAAACAAGCAAGGGGACACTCATTCTTATCCCCTCTGCAGACAAGCCATGACCTTGTGAAACACCGCTCTAACCTATCAAGTTCATCTGCAAGCACAATTCCCGCCAGGAGAGAAAAACACACTGGCAGATGACTTAAGCAGAAACATCATGGATTCGCACGAGTGGAAATTACATCCACAAATATTCAGAATGATAACACTAAAATGGTGGAACCCGGACATAGATCTGTTTGCATCCCCAATGAACTGCCTACAGAAATTCTGCACAAGGACTTACCACCCACAAGCATGGAAAGTGGATGCCCTCTCATTCAGCTGGAAAAACTTACAAGTATATGCTTTCCCACCAATACCTCTACTTCCAAAGGTACTCCTAAAAGCCAGGCAAGAAAAGCCAAAGATGATCCTGATTGCCCCAGACTGGCCACACCAGCACTGGTACCATATCTTAACTTAGCACAAGGTCCACCCTGGATTTTGCCTCAAATCCCACATCTTCTGACTCAGCACAACAATCAGATACCTCACAGACAGCTAAAGACACTAAACCTGGCTGCATGGCAGATTCCTTAGTCAAGCAAGCAATGCCTCTCTCCAAAGCTGTTATGGATGTCATTCTGGAGGCCAGAAGGCCTAGCACCAGGAAAGCCTATTCGGATAAATGGAAGAGATTCTGTGCCTGGAACCAGGCTCACAGCCTTGACCCTCTTGTCCCAAATATTCCTCAGATACTACAATATTTAACTGAGATGCTGGATAAAGGCCTCTCCTTCTCATCCATCAAGATCCACACCTCTGCCATCTCTGCTCATTACAACACGGACCCACCTATTTTTTTTCTAATCCTTTGCTAAAACAGTACCTTAGAGGGGCTAAAAACATAAGACCGCCCCGTAGAGCACCAACTCCAACCTGGGACCTCAACTTCGTGTTGGAAAAATTAACTTTACCTCCATTTGAGCCAGCTAACTCAGCAGATTTAAAATGTCTCTTGGAAAACTGCTCTGCTCCTGGCCATAACCTCAGCATGAAGAGTTTCAGAATTACAGGCACTAATGGCAGTGGAACCCTTTCATCATTTTCCACCAAGACAGGGTATTTTTAAGAACAAACCCTACTTTTATGCCAAAGATGGTATCAAGTGTGGCTCTAAACCAAACTATTCACTTGCCAACTTTTTGTCCAAACCCACAGAATAAAGAGGAGAGACTTCTGCATTCTTTGGACATACACAGGCAGTTACGCTTCTACTTGGACAAAACCAAAGCTTTCAGAAAAACTGAGCAATTGTTTGTAGCATATGCTGCAGGAGCACAGGAAAAAGCCATTTCAAAACAGACCATTTCAAAATGGATAGGACACTGTATACATTTCTGCTATACACACCATGGGAAAACTGTACCTAACAGCATTAGGTCTCATTTCACCAGGGCAACAGCCACTTCAACTGCCTACCTCAGAGGAGTACCTACCAAATACATTTTGGAAGCAGCAACTTGGAGTTCTGTACATACCTTCACCAAGCATTACCATCTGCCTCTTTACTCTAAATCCAGAGCTGGCTTTGCCACTGCAGTGCTGCAGGGCCTTATAGCCACCCCTAATGCCTTATAGAACCAGCCATCCTACCTCAGCTTTGGGATTCTACCCAAGTGTAATGACTGCAGCAGTGTAACACGATGAACATAGTACAGTTTTGTACCTACCATAAATGTAGATGTTAGAGTGTATACACTGCTGCAGTCCAGGTTACCCTCCCTCCTTCCCCTCTTAATTGCTGGTACGTACCCAAGTCTTCTACCCTTTACTACCTATGGGGAGTATTTGCTGGTAACTGAAAGTTTGATTGCTTTTCATATGTATGTTTTATTGGCAATTTGCATTGCCTACCTTTTGGGGGCACCTGACATCTGGGGCAAGAAAAACTGAAGAAAATGGCATCGGCTGCATCTTTTATACCTCTGTCGCACTGACGTCAGGGACGAAGCGACAGCAACCGACGCCGGACCAAGACTTTGGAACTCTGGCCAACTGAGGGACCGCCTGACGGCAGGATAACCCAAGTGTAATGACTGCAGCAGTGTATACACTCTAACATCTACATTTATGGTAGGTACAGAGCTGTACTTTCTCCCTGTCGGAGCGTCAGCGCAGGTGAGCTCGGCTCCTACATCGGCCTCGAGCAGTCTCCCTCAGTGCAGAGGAGGATTCTAGTTTCCTCTGAACCGGAGCTTTCTCTGCATCGTGGCAGGGACGCCCTCAATGTCATGAGTGTACTAGCCTCTGAGTCAGCTCCACTTTCAACCCCACTGGCTGCGTCCCCTGTAGTGCCTGCGTCAACCTCTGCCCCTCCTCCAGACCCCAAGCATGGGGAACCGGTGCTCCAGAGCACCCCATTGGGTGTTTCCTCCTCTTCTGAGGCCTCCCCTGATCATTCAGAGGAGCTCCCTCGGAAGAGGAAGTGCAAGAGGAAGCACATTGACTCCCCTGAGTCTGTCACTTCGGATACGGATTTGGATGAATCGGAAGGGTCCCTGAGATTCCACTCTGAAGATGTTTCCTTTTCGGGCATCCTAGAAATGCTTAAGCAGAGGGGGAACTGGACTGCCCTAGTCCCTACCGAGGACGAATCTGTATTCTTGGATGCGTTCGGTTCCCGACCGTCCACCTCCTGGGTGTCTCCGCCTTTTGATCCACTAATGTCAGTGGTGGCTCGAAGGGCTTGTTCAGCCCCGGATACAGTGGAACCAACTCCGAGGAGACCCGGCAAGTTTATCACTGCACCCCCTGATAAACAGTTTAAGGGTGTTCCCGTAGATGCCATGGTGGTAGCAGCAGCCAATAAAAGGGAGTTAGCGGAAACTTCTTCCTCTATCCATCCTCCTAACAGGGAGTCTAGGACCATGGATATATACGGGAAGCGAATGTTTACTTCAGTGACCTTTTCCATGAGGTCTCTGAATTATTTATGCCATTTTACAAGGCTTCAGAGGGATCTCCTGAAAGAGCTTGGAGATTCCCTTCAGGATCCATCAGCTGAAGGGGCTCAAGCTAAAGTGGCTTCTCAGCTGGCGACCCTTAATTCGGTAGTTAACTCCTCCATGAGGCTCATTTCCTATGCAGCTGATGGTGCGAGTAGAGCCGCAGGTACAGATGTGGCCCTCAGGAGACACGCATGGATGCGGCTGTGTAATTTTGCAGAACCTTTTAGAGCGTCGTTCACCAACACTCCCTGTGACGGTTCATTTCTTTTTGGACCACAGGTGAAAGACACTCTGACTAGGTGTGAACAAGAAGGCAAGGCGCTCTCTGCTGTGGAAGTCCATTTTTCCGCTCCTTCTAGACCATATTCCAAGGGTCAGAAGAGTGGTAAAATGTGGTTTCGGAAATCCCAAGGAGCCTCGCCTGACACGTAGTGATTTTTCCTCCAGGGGCAAAGGAGGAAACAGACGCCGCCCTCGGGACAGAGGGGGTCCGCAGAACCAGGGCAGCAGAGAATCCTTCTCTGACAAGCCCTTCCAGCGTCCCTGAAGGGTTGCCCGGCTGCCCGCCTCTGGAGGCAGTCGGGGGAAGACTTTCACTGTACCCAAAAGCCTGGCAAAAACTAACGCAAGACAAATGGGTACACTTAATCATATCCGGAGGCTACATGATTCCCTTCTTTCAACCCCCCTTACTGTCAAGCAAATCCCTTCCAGATGTTCCCAATCTGTTGGCCCAAGCAGTCATAGAAGTTTCAAGACTGCTAGAAAAAGAGTCATCCAGGAAGTCCCAACAGACCAACTCGGATCCAGAACTTACTCAAGGTTCTTTTTGGTACCAAAAAAGACGGGACTAGAGACCAATATTGGATCTCAGCAGACTAAACAAGTCTGTTCAAAGAACAAGGTTTCGGATGCTCAAGCTACAGTCCATTTTTGGGTCAGGACAATTGGATGTGCTCAATAGATCTTCAGGATGCGTACTATCACATCAAAATGGACAGGTGCTCCAGGAGATTCCTTCGCTTCCGGCTGGGAGCCAGTCATTACCAGTTCAGAGCTCTGCCCTTTGGTCTCACCACAGCCCTCAGGGAGTTCACCAAATGCATGGCAGTAGTCACGGCTCACCTGAGGCATCAAGGATTCCAGGTGTTTCCATATCTAGATGACTGGCTCCTTACTACCAGGCATCAACTCCTTCAAGCCAGGGACTATACAATCACAATTTGTGCCAAGCTAGGCATTACTATAAATTTTGAAAAATCTGCCTTATTGCCCTGTCAATCTATTACCTATATAGGAGCAGATTTAGATACAAGAAGCTTGTCCGCAAGGCTACCGCCAGACAGGGTGGCCACAATTTGGCAGCAAGTTCACATGCTCATGCAGTGCAAAAGGGTACAAGTCAGGTTGGTCCTTTAAACTCTGGGTTGTATGGCAGCGGCAATTCTTCTGATACCTCTGGCCCATTTTCACATGAGAATCCTTCAGTGGCTTCTCCACACAGTGGTCCTTTCAACAGCTCCCCATGTCTCACATGATCATGATTTACAGAAACATGCAAAAGGCACCTTTCCTGGTGGATGGTCTCCCCACTAGTGTCTCGGGGCAGACCATTCATCCAGCCTCCCCCGGTTGCCACAGTGACCACGGATGCCTCACTGATAGGGTGGGGGAGTATTATCAAGGCATAACAGTCCAAGGCACTTGGCAGCCTCACGAGTACCATCTGCACATAAATGTCTTGGAGATGAGAGCCGTGCTAATAGCATTGCAAGCACTTCAGGACTCCCTCCCTTCCAGGACCATTGCATTCCAAATGGACAACATGTCTGTAGTGTGGTACATCAACAAGCAGGGCGGGACCAGGTCCTACCCCCTATGCCGAGAAGCACTCAGACTCTGGCAGTGGGCGATTTCCTCCCAACGATTTCTGATTGCGATGCACATCCCTGGGATGTCCAGTGTAATAGCGGACAGGCTCAGCAGAGCTATTATCATGCCTCACGAGTGGTCTCTGAATCAGGTAGTTGCGGATATGATCTTCCGCAAATGGGGACAGCCTTGCTGCGATCTGTTTGCCACCGACCCCCTTCAACAGAAAATGCAGCAACTACTTCTCCCTTTTACCGCTTCCCGATCACCCTCCCAGAGACGCTCTTGTCCACGATTGGTCTCAGGGATTTCTTTATGCATTCCCGCCGTTCCCTCTTATACCCAAACTCATACAGAAAGCTATATCATTGGGTTGCAAAATGATCCTCATTGCCCCTTACTGGCCTCGACAGATATGGTTTCCATTCCTGCACCGTTACCTCCTCGAGCAACCCTGGACTCTGGATCCTATTCCAGACCTGCTGATTCATCAATCAGGAGAGCTGCATCGATCCCTCCAAACACTCCAGCTCGCAGCTTGGTTGATCCAATTCCAACCCTAGCCAGGCTTCCCAGCATCTCCCCGGCTGTGCGTGAGATTATTGTCTCCTCTCACAAATCCGCTACTAGGAAGACTTATGCTAGCAAATGGAAACGTTTCTCTTGTTGGGCAGAGGCTAGGAACATAGATCCCTTTTCAGCCCCAGTTCACGAAATCTTGGAGTTCCTAACGGAGCTTTTTCATTCTGGGTCCGCTTCTGCCACAATCCGGGTTCAATTAGCAGCCATCTCTAGCTTTCATGTTGGGTTTTCTAATCTAAACATTGTCTCATAAGCTGTGTAAGGCCTTCCTCAGAGGGACGACTCTTCTTAGGCACCAATGAGAGATCACCCTCCTCCTTGGGACCTTAATTTGGTACTAACCTCCTTGATTATGCCCCCTTTTGAACCAGCAGCATCCTGCTCCATTAAGTTTCTGTCTTGGAAAACTCTCTTCCTGGTAGCTATTACCTCAGCCAGACATGTCTCGGAACTTCAGGCACTAAGTGTTCGTCCTCCGTACTTAGTTTTTCATAAGGACAGGGTTGCTCTGAGAACTAATCCCTCCTTCCTTCCGAAAGTCTGCTCAGAGAATAATCTAAACCGATCTGTAGACCTTCCTGTGTTTTTCCCTAACCACACCAACAAGGCAGAATAAAAGTTGCACCTTTTGGATGTTCATAGACAATTGCGTTTTTATCTGCATAGAATGAAGGATATAAGAAAGTCGGACCAACTTTTCCATTCCTATGCTAAGGGCAAACAGGGTCTTCCAGTTTCCAAAGTGACCCTGTCCAGGTGGTTGTCTCACATCATTACCTTCATCTATCAACTAAGAAACAGAGTTGTCTACCAAACCGAAAGGTCATTCTACTAGGGCTCTGGCCACCTCTGTAGCCTTCTAGTCTAGGTTGCCCATGGACTCTATCTGTGCTGCTACCACGTGGGCAAACCCTCATACCTTTATTACTCATTACAAGTTAGACATGGTCTCCAGGAGTAGTGCTAACTTTGGATCCACTGTTCTGAAGAGTCTGTTCCATTGAGCCGCCCAGGTTCCTAGGTGCTAGGGACGCTGTCCCAACAAGCAAGAAACTAAGGTGAGATAGACAACTTAACATAAAGAAGTTATGTACCTACCATAACGTTCCATGTTAGTTGTCTTCATCTCGCCTTCTTTCTTGCGTCTCCCCCTCCATCCCCCTGTCCTATTGGACCGAGAGGAGTTTAAGTTTCACTGGCTGAATGTTCTCTGGTTTGTTTTTTCTGCTAACGTAGAGTTTATAACAGGTAGATTTAACCCTCTGTTTGGAGGGGTTTCATTCCATAGCTATGGCTGGGGTTAGGTATTTCAAACGAGATCTGGGTAGCTAGTGCTAGGTATCATGGGATAAGGGGTAGCCTCGAGCCAGTAAACAGCTCTCGAGCTATAGAAGATTGCGGAGTCGGAGCCGAGGATCGGCTCCGATCCCATCCCAACAAGCAAGAAAGAAGGCGAGATGACGACAACTAACATGGAACGTTATGGTAGGTACATAACTTCTTTTTTCCCCATCCAGTCGTCCAGATCCCTCTTGGAGAGGGCTAGGAGAAGTACCATGCTTGACATGGAGAGGGAGTTCATTCCATAGAAGGGGGGAGTCTTTGGGACAGACACGTATCCTGCCGACAAGTTCTATTAATGTCACAGAGCAGGTTGAGGCCTTATAGGTTCATAGGTTGGTACTAGGCTATCGTCCCTAGGGCCTGTACAAGCCTAGCCATAACAATTCCCTAGCTATTTATTTCCACAGTATTTACTTCCCTGCACCCCTGTCTAGCAGGGTGTGATCCCTGGGGTGAATTTCCTATCTCCCATCCAATCATCAAGGTTCCTTTTGAGGAGGACCAAAGAGACGATCTGCTTGACGTATATGGGCAGTCTGTTCCAGAGTCTGGAGAGTGTCTGGGTCAGGAACCTATCCCTCCAGCATGTTTAAAATAAACCGCCTTTGCAGGTCTTGAACCCAGGACTCTGTACACGATTGTTACAGTAGTTAACCACTAAGCCATCACAGCAGTGCAGTTTGCATGAGTGGAGTTTGACTTACAGATCTGCAGCAGCTCCAAGGCTGGGTCTGAGATGGCCTTGTATGCCAGACACAAGTCACCTCTGACCAGTCTGTACAAGACTGAGTAGAGGGGCAGGGTTTTAGCCTGTCAGTATAAGACAGGTGTTTGAGACCCTGGATTTTCCTGGTCAGGAACCACTGTGGTCTCTCCAGCTGCTGCATGTGCTTGACAAGGTACATGCTGAAGGGGGCATTGTTCTCAATGGGTCTGATAAGGGATGAGTACAGGGATGTTATGACATCCTTGTTCCTGGATGAAATACCCTTTCTTATGAGGTGGGCCATGTAGAAAGCCTTCCATACAATGGAGGCAACATGGTGGTCAAAAGTCAGATTGCTGTCAATCTGGGTGCCCGACTCCCTCATGACCGATTGTGTGCTTAGCACGTTATTAATGTGATAATTAGTGGGGACTCCATTTTCCCCAAAGGGGATAATACATTTCTTGGCATTCAGGTTGAGGCCATGCTTCTGCCACCAGTTATTTGTCTGGGTAAGGCCCTCTTGGAGGATGTTCACATCACTATGGAAATTTAAGACGGCACCCAGCTTGCAGTCAGCTGCAAACTTGTTGAGCCACAGACCATTGGTTTTGTCTTGCACCTCAGAAAAGTATATCCCAGACAGTAGAGACCCCCCCCCCAAGACTGATCCTTGGGGTACACAGCTTTTTACTGGTCTACTTCAGGTGACTTCCGTATTTTGACTGAGTGGGTTTTATCAGTGAGCCAGTTAATCACTATCTAAATACCGCCCTCAATCTCTCTTACAGTATTACATTGCACCTTGTGCGCACTGTTCCCAAAGTAGGCAGACTTTAGCTAATTGTGGAGGATGCAAGACTGAATTGGAAAAGACAAAGACATAACATGACTGAACAGGCTTATTGCCCTTAAGTTTTCCCCAGTAGTTCAAAAAGTACTCATCTTAACCCACATATTGCTAAGACCTCTCTAATAAACATTGTAGTGGCCAGTATACAAGACAAATGTTTTCATATGTAAAACCAGCAGGTATGGGTAATCACTGTGCTGTTTCACATTGGATCTCAAAGCAAAGAAAACAAAAACAAAAATAGCTGGCACCAGATCAATGTCCAGTTGCAGCCTAGCAGTTTGGATAGTAGAACTTGGATTCATTAATTGGGGAACTATGTACAGTAGCACAGATCCAAATGCCATTCTCTACAAATTCTACAACTTAATTATAGCTTTCGTGATCAGTATATATCCACAAAAGTTTAAATTGCAAAATATAGCCAGTGGCTAACAAATCAGCTGAAGATGAAAAAAATGGTCGGATTGGAATTCTGACTCACTAAATACTAACATTTGAAAGCACACGTACAAGAAAATTAATATTTGAGCTACCACTCTGCTCATTATGGGATGAAATTTCACATACCGTCAAGTGAAAAGTGCATCCTGATTTGAAGTGTTATCAGTCTTACATTATCAACTCATTTGCATGTATATTAGTTTATCAGACATGTTTTTAACTGGCTTTAGAACAGTTGAGTTGGTGACTTCTGTAGTAAGTGCATTCCATAGTGTGGGTGCTGTTTTGTAGAAGACTTTTTCAGGTGTCTGTGGTGTAAGAGGGTCTTTATAACTGTGGGCCAAATTGGCTTCTGAAATTGTACAACACATTTCTCCAACAGCAGTTGCTTCAGTGGTGGACAATGTCTGCTACTAAGCAATTTGAAAAAGTCCATGTTTAGAAGAAACTGAGCTCTTGCTTCAACATGCAGGTTGTCCCTTCTTACCCTCCCAAGGTAAATCCGTCTTCTCTGCATTGCTGTTGTGGTGGTGCACTCCTCGGTCAGTACATTCTGATCTATATGTGAACATTTTTGGCTATAGTATTTCTTACTGCATTGGTTTGCAGGTGAGAGTTTCTGTAAGATGCCTTTAGCTGTACCATGGCAATCTGTACATCCGTATGACCACTAAAAGAATGATGTTGGTCAATAAGTATACCCAGAAATATCTTTTGGGTTGTGTAAGGTACTTTTAGTAAAGCCAGTCATCCATTTCTGTATGCAAAAAAATGTTTGTAGTTGTCTGTCTAGGTTAAATGGAGCTCTATGAGCTGAGGGTGTTTATATCGGCACAGAGAGTTAAGTTTAAGCTTGGAAGGTCACACAGCAGAGTTAATAAATAGTGAAAAAAGAAGAGGACTTAATACTGATCCTTGTGGTACATCTTTAGAGATACCAGATTCAGAGATGGAATTTTTTTTTGCAAGTGCCATAAATGGTTGATTATGAAGAAAGTTACCAAACCACTGGACGACTGCATTAAAAAAGCTCGCTTTGCTTAATTTATCTTGTAGTAACTAGTTGTCAACCATTTCAAAAGCATGTTTAAGATCTAAGAAAATAATCCCAGGTAGTCCTTCCATGTTTGTAAAAATGTTGCTGATTAAGCTATAAAGAGTTGTAAGAGTGTTGTAGCTTGGCCTGAACCCATGCTGACTGCCAGTTACAATGTCGTATTTAGTGGTACAGTCCTGGACTTGCTCGCAGACTAGGCTTTTCCAGTAAAAGTTAGTGGGTATGCATCGCCTGTTGGCTGATAATTAACTTTAACAGAGGCTGTTTTTGGATCAGGTATGATCCCACTGTGTTTGAACCTTTGTGAGAGAGAGTTGGTAGGAGTGACTCTAGATATGCCTTGGGCAAAGTGGGGTGTAGTATGTGAAACTGAAGATTGGTAGTATTTAAGTAGATTTTCAACTGCTGCTTTAGGGAAGCTTGAAGTAGAAGGGGGATTCATGTAGACAGGTGTCAGGGTAATAGGCTGGTCTGGATGTTTACGATAACCACAGCACACAAAAAATTATTAGTAAAAACCACAAACAGCAATCCAGCAACTCCGTAGTAGGAATTTATTTAGAACACCAGCTTAGAAATCTCTAGCGCCTCGGCCAAAAGCCTTTAACAGAGTACAAACCTTAAAAAACTTTATGTCCATATATACTGAACCTTAATAGAATAATTAATTAATTACAGCTTCATAAACACTTCTTCTTAAAAGAACAGACCCATATATACATATTTACACAAAACTTTTCCAGAAGCATTCTTGATTTAATCCCACAGGAAACATAGTATTAAATTTCAAAATTAAAAATACTTCTTTCTTCCTTAATAGTTGTTTAACTTGTTCATCACTCATAAATTTGTTAAAGACTATACTATCTAAGACTGTAGCCTGAAAACCATCTAAACTACCCATATGAATTTCATTAAAATGTGTAGCTACAGGACTAGTTATTTTATAATTCCTAATATCCCTTATGTGTTCTTTTATTCTACATGAAAATTGTCTTTTTGTTTCACCTATATAAAATTTATTACATGTACATTTGATTGCATATATAACTCTTTGGCTCCTACAAGTAAAACATTCATTTATCTCAAAATTCTTATCATTAATTTTATCAAAGCTCTGAGTTACATATTTACAAATAGTGCATTTACCACACGCTACTGTACCTTTTTCCTTTATTCCTTTTGATATCTCTAATTTTGGTCTTTGGAACCAACTATGTACTATAAAATCTTTAATATTTCTACCCCTATTGAAAGAAAACAGAAGTTTATTCCGTTGTAAACAATCTACTTCTTTTCTTACAATATTCCAACTGGATTTGATTATATCTATAATTTCTTCCGATAATACTGAATACGTAGTAGTAAAATATATGTTTTTGTGCTGCTCTATTCTATTACTATTCTTATAAGATGTCCACATGCGTTTTACATTCTTATTGTGCAAGACTTTATTTAAACTTTCTTTTAAGTTAATTTCATCATACCCTCTTTCCTTAAACTTCTGGAAACTATCATATAATTCTGTATCTCTGTCTCTATTATTACTACATAATCTTGCTATTCTAATAAACTCTGTGTATGGAATAGACTTAATAGTATGCAAAGGATGAAAACTATCTCCCTGTAGTATATTATTACCTTCTGGAAATTTCCTATGAATTTTAGAGACTACTTTTTTATAATAACTATCACCTAATAATTCTACATCCAAAAAGTTAACCTTATTTCCTTTCTGTAATCCATCAAATTTTATTCCCATACTATTTATCTGTATTTCATTTATAAACTGATCAACTAACTCAATACCACCCTTACAAATAAAAATGAGATCATCTATATATCTATAGTACTTAATTACATACTTCCGAAAAAACTGATTGGTATAGATATAAGATTGTTCAAACAAGCCCATAAATACATTGGCATAACATGGGGCAAACGGAGCCCCCATAGCTGTTCCTTGTTTTTGCCTATATAAATGGCCATCAAATTCAAATATATTATTCTGTAGACACATCATAATTAATTCTACAATATATTCTACCATAGGGCTGTCACCTAAAAAATATTTAATAGCTCTTATACCATCTGCATGTTTTATAGTAGTATAAAGGCTTACCACATCTATTACTATAAAAAACATTTCATCATCCCATTTTAGTTGATGCATTTTTGTCAAAAATTCAAAAACATCTTTAACATATGATGGTAATTTTTTAACTACTGGCACCAAAAAATCATGTAAAAAACATGAGATATTATTCAAAAAACTTCCACTAGCAGAAACAATAGGACGTCCTGGCGGATTCAACAAGTCCTTATGAATTTTTGGCAAGCAGTAAAAACATGGCATTCTAGGATTCTTTATAGCAAATTTATCTTTTACATCTTTAACTGAAAAATAGTGCAGTCTTTTACCTTTATCTAATAATTCAATATAAAGAGCTTGAGCTTTATAATAATCTGACATATCAATACACTGATAAACTGTACTATCATTTAAATGTTTGTAACACATTAACAAATATTGAGTGTAATTCATTAACACCAACTTCCCGCCTTTATCCGCCGGTTTAAATACCATTTGTGCATTCTTACTTAAATTAATTAAGCCTTGCCATTCATTTTTATCCAAATTGTACTTTATACATTTTTTACTTTGACTCCTAAACTTATTAAAGGCTATTTGTATGTTATGATTTAATGACCTATCTAAACACAATATACTTTCATTATTACAATAAGGAACAAAATTACTTTGTACTTTAATCTTTTCGGCATTTAACTTGCAATAGGCATTATTACAAACAACTTCATCTTCCATAGAATGACATGAGTAAAAACTGTCATTTGAACTACTACTTTGTTCATTCACATTATTTTCATCCGTATTACTCTCACCTTCTAAATCAAAAAAATATACCAACTTTAGCTTTCGTATTAGACGAAAAACATCACATTTTAACTCCTGTAGTCTCGGGAGAACCGTTGGTATGAACTTCAAACCTTTTGCTAATACAGCCATATGAGTATCTGAAAGCTCAAACCCAGACAGGTTAACTACATACTCACATGTAGAAAAATTATTAGCAATACTAGTCCCATTTGCCTCGTTTGTTTGTCCGTTGAAAAGTACGCTGCTCTGGGTAATAACCCTGTGTTGTCCCATTCCAGCTTCGTTTCCTGCCTCTATAACCTCCACGAAAAGTATTTAGGTAGGTGTTATTCCCCGCAGGTGGTAAATAAGGGAAGTCTTCATCTGTATCACCTTCTGTTACTGAGGTTATACTTTCACCTGATGTAAACGCCCTTTTCTCCGTATTTTGAGCTTGCTTCTTCTGTTGATCAAAGTGGACCTGTGGTTTCCGCCCCTTAGGATTCGTGGCTACAAGGAACGCCCGTTTATTGTCGTAATCGCGTATATCGCGAATTAATTTGTTCTTCTTCCTGTCAATCAATTCTCGTTCATAGCCTACCAGCTGTTCATTAGTTTTAACCAGGAAACGTTGCAGTTCTTCATGCGATATGATATTAGTAATATCTTTACATAACCCTTTGATCTCTTCTCTTAGTTTTTGTTTTTTAAACTGATCGCGTTCAACCAAAATATGTACCCACTCCAAGCTGCACTTGTGTGCGGCAGCTATCCACCTCTCATGAAAGGAGCGTTCTTCCAACACAGTCAAATCAAACGGAGTGGAAGGGTTCTTAGCAGCTCTAAGACCACAAGGAGTAATGTCTAACTCCTCATATCTCTGCATACTTTGTGAATTTAAAAATACAGCAGTTTCTTTAAACAGTAATTTCTCCATACGTGATAGCATATCTGATACTTCTGGATTATTGAAAGTTTCTGCTTTCTTACCAATTTTAGAAAAGGGGTTCTGATTCCATAACTTTCTGTCTTTTGTCCATTTATTCAGCACCCCACTGCCTGTTTCATTTAAACTGGAGCCATCATTCCGAATAGATGCAGTACATGTAGAACTCGAACCAGCTGTAACATCCACAATTGTTGGTACAGTATCCATAGATTTCGGTAAAATCTCCAGCGGAGTATCTAGGAATATCCTAGGTAAACCCACTAGGGAATCACTGGTCATGTTATCGATAACCACAGCACACACATAATTATTAGTAAAAACCACAAACAGCAATCCAGCAACTCCGTAGTAGGAATTTATTTAGAACACCAGCTTAGAAATCTCTAGCGCCTCGGCCAAAAGCCTTTAACAGAGTACAAACCTTAAAAAACTTTAGGTCCATATATACTGAACCTTAATAGAATAATTAATTAATTGGATTAATTAATTAGGATATTTAAATGCTTTTGATTGTAGTAAAAGTAGATTTTAAGTCTTTCGCACAACATTATATACATACATTCGCTTCTCATGTATACACACTCCTTTCTTTACTAACCAGTCTTCCCTCTCTCCTCATTTCTGATACTCTGTATTTATTCCATCTGATGTCAATTTTCATTCTGTCCTCAGCCTGTGGGTTCAGTTCCCATCCTCAGAACCGACTCAGCCGCTACAGTAGCTCACGAGAACCAAAAATTCTCGACCTCATCCCTTACCCACAATGCACTTATCCTAATTACCTCCAATTTCGTTTGCTGCTTTGCGAGTTAGACGTGGTGCCATTCCTATTGAGCCAGATAATTGATTTTCTTCTAAGTCTTAAATTCTCTCTTCTTTATTAAATAATCAGACCCTTTAATATGTTTGTACTCCTTGATATCATCACTAGTAGCCCCTTTCTCTAAACCTATCTCTTTTCATCTCTTCTTCACCTTGTGTAGCCTTTAAATATTATAGTTGGTTTCCCTTCCTAAATAAAAAAAACTGTTGTACTGTTTACCCCCCCTCCCTGAACCTTTTCAGGAGAGCATGTACAGTTTCTGTAGTTGCTTCAGTGGCAGATAAAGGCCCAGTGGGCTTTAAGCTCTGTGAGAAATGTGGTCACAGAATTCCGTGCACCGACTCATTCTCTATGCTTATATTATTTGGGACCCCTCCATCTTCAGGAGAACTGCTTCATTTGCCACTGCTTCAGTTGTTGTGCTCTCATTTGAGAGAATAAATTGATTCTGAAAGGACTTGAAAAGACTTCTTCCCTCTTCTTTCGAGGATCTATATCTGGAACATGTTCTTTGTGTTTCACTGTTGCAGTCATCACATTTGGGTTATCCCTGCCAGGGTAGCTCAGTCGGCCCAAATACCAGAGGCTTAGCATTTCTGCGTCGGTAGCTATCGCTTCAGGACTGACGTCAGGTCGTCAGTAGTATAAAGTAAGGCAGCCGACACCATTACATCAGTCTTTCTTGCTGAGGAGCCCGAAGCAGAAGCAGTTTGCATGAGTGCCAGTCGGGCCGCTACCTGAGTTTTCATTTTCCGAATTGAAAATGAAGTCTTCTAAAGCTAAGCAACCTATTGGGGATCTCTTTTTCTTGCTCTAATCAATGTCAGAAAGTTACCAGTCGTTTCGCCTGTGGAAAGCAAATACCACACCAAGACTTTCATTCTTACGGCATCACTTGCTTAGGGCCCAGACCACGACGTCCCTCACTGTCATTTTTGTGCTTTGTTCAATGCCAGAACTATACGCCGTCAAGCCCTTATTGTAGCTAGATATTTTCACTCAGTCCTCTAATTCCGATATGGCTTCGGTAAGCCATCCGACAGCATATCTTCTGAAAAAAAACGTAAGGATAAAGATAGACCGCACAGGTCCAAACCTGTTGACGATACTTCCGTTAAGCTAGTCGTCAGTTCTCTGGTCCTCAGTGAGGCACTATAGTAGCCCCTGATGTCTGCTTCTGTGGATTTGCAGGCAGCTACCGAGACCCTTTTGGAGTCTGGTATGCCGCAAAACTCATCGACTAAGGATCCTGTTGCTGTCTCCACCTTGGATGTGTCCGGAGCTGCTGAACAGGCACTGGCTTCCGAGGAAGTATTTCGCACTACCGTTTCTCGACACAGACTGATTTCTTTCATGTCTACTGTTCTTTCAAAAACTACCGAGTTTCTAAGGCCCAGGGTACGAACCACACCCAAAAAACCGACCCAGTCTCAGGCACCTGCTTCCTTGCCTAAGTCTCAAATGCTTAAAATAGTGGAAGACCTTATAATGCTGATTAGGGGAAGCCAAGCTACCCCTACCAAAGAAAGAGATTTGTCCCCAGTAGTTTTATCTGAACAGGAGTCCGATGAGACTGATTCATCTGAATATGAAGACATGCAGCCCTTCTCTGCTTATGAGGATTCTACTGCAGAGGAATCCATTCCTTCAGCCTCTTCACCCGAGGACTTTTCCTTTGGGGAAAAACCCTACATATTTTAAGGGAGCATTTCCAGTGGGAATGTCAGGACTACCTTCAGTCTAAAAAGACTCTGACTTCTTAGATCTTCCACAGCACAGACCCTTGGCCATTCCTCCTGTCCTGGATGTTGTGGATGATGATTTCATGGAATTTAGTTTGACTCCTGACACCCTCTCTCCTACTCCCAGGAAACCTGGCGGGTATTAGAGTCTCTGACTCTCACAAATGTATTTTCAAAAATCCTTCTGCTGACCTTGAGGTTATTTCTCAGGGGCCTAAAGGAATCAAAGCAACTTCTGCTAAGAATCCCATCCCCTCAGATAGGGATTCCCGAACATTAGACAGATGGGATAAAAAAGTATATACCTCTGCCACTCTTGCTATTAGAGCACTAAATTGTCAGTTCCATATGCTAAAATTTCAGCAACACACCATAGAAATCCTCAAAGAAAAAATATATTTTCTTGCTTGTGCAGAAAATAGTTATAGGAGTTGATGCATTCTGCAAGTCAAGTAGTAAAGCACACCTTACACTGGTTTTGATGCCCTAGAAGCATCTTGCAGGGCAACAGTCACTGGTTCTGTCCTTGGAAGGCATGCTTGGCTTAAGGAACAGCCCTTGCCAGACCATGTCAAATCCATATTATTGGATGCACCCTTGCACAAAGACAACTTATTTGCCACCAAGGCAGAGGAGGTCTTAAAAAAGATGGAAGAAAAACCTAATCTATGCAAACAGTTAAGGATTTCCTGTAGGTCCAGCCACCCAGGTTCAGTAGGCATTGCCCCTCCAAGCACTGGTCCTCTCCTGCCCCCTACAGGTCAGTTCAGCCCAGACCCTGGGAAGCAGACCCCTTAGACAACAGCCACAGGGAATGCAGAGATCAAAGCAATGGAGTTCCTCCACTTCAAAACCAGGGAGTGCTAAACCACCCCCTCATGGTAAGAACTCACAATGACTCCTCCACTTCCATCCCCTCCCTCTGCCCACATGCACTTGCCCAGAGGAGGAAAACTCTCCTTCCACGCAAGCGCCTAAGTCGCCATTACCTGTGACCGCTGGGTCCTCAACATAGTGTCTCAGGGATACATATTTTCATTCCACACACTACCAACCCCAAAAGGGTTCCCAGATCGTCCTCCAAACCAGTGGGCAGAGGCCAAAAAGCAAGTCCTTTCCCTGCTCTCTCTGAGGGCAGTAGAGCACATTCCTGCAGAACAAATAAGCCAAGGTTTCTACTCCATGCTCTTCTTGGTACCCAGAAAAGAGGGCACCTGGCACCCCATCCTCGATCTATCCATTCTAAACACTTTCCTGGTGATACCAAAGTTCAGAATGCTCACCCTCCAGCACCTACTACCGATGCTCTCCAAGAATGCTTAGTTAGCCACCCTAGACCTAAAAGGGGCCTACCTCCACATCCCAGTCGGAATCATGCAGGCAATAGCTACATTAAAGGGCAGGATCTCTGCACTTTTCAGTTCTCTGCGCTACCCTTTGGCTTATCTACTGCTGCCAGAGTTTTCACAAAATGTCTGGCTCCTGCCATTGCTTTTTGCATACAAATATTTCAAGCAGACAGGAAAAGCTGCTCAAGCACCTGGCCTTTATAAAGTCCCTACTTACCTCCCTAGGTACACTATCAACGAAAAGAAATCCAAACTAGTACCCACCCAAAAGATTATATTCCTGGGAGCAAATCTGGACACAGCATCCCAGATAGCATTCCTTATTCCAGAAAAGCAAATTTACCTGACAGCCTATTTCTCTCAACTAGCCACCAGACCCCAGTTATCCACAAGGAAAATCCTCCAAGCTCTGGGGGTTCATGGCATCTTGCATTCTACTCATTCCATATGCTAGACTGCATATGAGGAAACTTCAGTGGTACTTAAAAAGCCTTTGGTGTCAACAGTCTCAAGACCTGGAAACTCTTATACCAATGATACCTTGTGTAAGAAAAGATTTTCTATGGTGGGCAGCAGCATGCTCCACAACAAGGGACTACCCGTCTCACCATCCCACGCCACCCAGACCCTCACCACAGACACATTAGACTTTGCCTGGGGTGCACACCTGGACGGCAGGTGCATACAGGGCCAATGGAGCACACATGAAATACATCTGCACATCAACCAAAAACCCATTGACAGCTTTCAGGCCTCTTTTCTCCCCAGGGGCTCTACTGATCAAAACAGACAACCACCACTGTGATGTGGTATATCAACAAGCGGGGAGGGACTCACTCCTACCCTCTATGCAGGCTCGCCATGACCTTTTGGCACACAGCCTCAGCCATGCCACTGCACATGTTAGCACAATTCCTGCCAGGCTCTCTAAACTCTCTGGCAGGCAACTTAAGCAGAAATCTTCTGGACCCAGACGAGTGGCAGCTAGACCAAAGAACCTTCACCCTAATAGCTCAGAAATGGGGCACTCCGAAGCTCAACCTCTTTGCTTCCCACTACAATCATTAGCTCAGCAAGTTCTACATCAGGGAGCCTCAGTGCAAGGCCTGGAAAGTGGATGCCCTATCCTTCCAGTGGATCAACCTCTCTGTCTGTGCTTTTCCCTCACTACCTCTTACCAGGAAAAACCTCGCCAGCACTGTACCCCTTTTTGCACAGCTTGTCCCCTCTGCCACCTTGGCATCTCCCTCAGATTCCAAACCTCCTGACCCAGAGGAAGGGGAATTCATGCATCCCCAATTGCAGACACTCAGTTTGGCAGCCTGGCTTATTCCCTAACCCCTGATCAATCTGCCAACCTCAGCAAACAGGTTCTAGATGTTCTCCATGAGGCCAGATGCCCTAGCACTAGGAAGTCTTATGCTGGCAAATGGAAAAGGTTCTACACCTGGAAGCAGGCTATGGGAGCCAATACGGCACAGCCCTCCCACCCTCTCATCTTGGATTACCTAGCTGACATGCAATACAATGGACTCTCCTTTTCCTCTATTAAAACTCACATCTCTGCTCATTTTCCCACCGAGCAGCCCCTTTTCTCACACCCTCTGATCAAACAGTTCCTAAGAGGGGCTAGTAACTTGAGGCCACCCAGAAAAGCACCAACATCAGCTTGGGACCTTAACTTTGTGTTGGAAAAGCTCATCCCCCCCCCCCCCTTGAACTTGCCTCTTCAGCAGAGCTAAAGTTTCTCTTGTGGAAGACAGCTTTCCTTCTGGCCATCACTTCAGTCAGAAGGGTCTCCAAGCTGCAAGCACTCATGGCTGTGGAACCCTTCATCATCTTCCATGCTGACAGAGTATCCCTCAGGACTAACCCATCCTTTATGCCCAAGGTTGTATCCAGTGTGACGTTCAACCAGTCCATTCTTTTGCCCACCTTTTCCCCTAACCCACAGAACAAGTGGCAAAGGATCCTGCACAATCTAGATGTGCACAGACAGCTCATATTCTATATAGATAGGACTGCATTTTTCAGAAAGTCTGATCAGTTGCTGGTTAGCTTTGCTGCAGGGACAGAGAGGGCAAAGCTATCTCCAAATGGATATCACACTGGGTCAATTTCTGCTACAAACAGCACGGAAATCCTCTCCTAAGGGGGTCAGGACTCACTCCACCAGAGCAGCCTCCACATCTGCAGCTTTCCTCAGAGGAGTCCCCAACAGGGACATCCTGGAGGCTGCCACTTGGACATCTGTTCATACCTTCACCAAACATTACCACCTGCCTATCTTCAAATCCAGGGCAGGGTTTGTCTCTACAGTCTTGCAGGGCATCTAGCCAGCCCCTGGTTCCTTGACTGTCTCCACCCTTTTCCTCATCTTTGGGAATCAACCCAAATGTGATGACTGCAACAGTGAAACATGAAGAACATGTACATTTATGGTAAGTGTACACAACTGTACTTTTGTCATTGCTGTCATAGGTTCATAGGTGTGTACCAGGCTAATGGCCCAGGAGCCTTTACAAGCCTAGCCCATAGAAGTGCCTTGGCATCATGCTTCATGACTTAGCCAGTGCCTCTATCAAGTAGAGCCACTAGAGTGATCCCCAGTGTGAACTTTCTATTTCCTAACCACTCATTAAGATTTCTTTTGAAAAGGGCCAGTGAGGTGCTCTGCTTGACATGTATGGGAAGTCTCTTCCAGATCATGGGCAGTCTCTGGGTTATGAACCTGTCCCTCCAGCATGTTCTGTTGATTATGGTAATGAGGTTGAGGTCTCTGGAGCATGTGGTGCGGAGGGCTTGGGATTTCTTTAGATGTAGCATCTCTAACAGAGCTAGGTCAGACATGGCTTTGTAAGTCAAGCAGATATTGCCTCTTAGACAAAATGAGACAGTGTAGCTGGAATTATTTTGAGCCTGTCCATGTAGGGCATGTGTTTAAGGCCTAGGATCCTATTCATGAGGTACTTTTGTGGCCTTTCCAGCTGTTGCATGTGTCTAGTGAGGTACGTGCTAAATGGGGCATTATACTCGATTCGCCCAATGAGGGAAGAGTAGAGAGAGATGACCTTTTTCTTCCTGGATGCAAAACCCTTGGTAATGAGATGTGCCACATAGGACATTCTGACCACAGTGGCAATGTGGTGATCGAAGGAGAGGTTGCTGTCAACCTGTGTCCCCAGATCTCTTAATACCTTCAGTGTTCATTGGGCTCCAATCGATGTGATAATTAGTGGGAACTGAGTTTTTCCTAAAGGGGATGATGCATTTTTTTGGCATTAAGCTTAAGGCCATGGTTTCAACACCAATCATTGGTCTCAGTGAGGCCGTTCTGTAGGATGTCTACATCACTTGGGGTGTTAATGGCTCCCAGTTTGTAGTTGTCTGCAAACTTGGTCAGCCAGTTTCCCTCCATTTTGGCCTGGACTTCTGAGAAGTAAATGCCAAACAGGAGAGAACCCAGGACCAATCCCTGTGGGACTCCACTCGTGACAGGTTGGCAGCCTGACTTGGAGTCTGCTACTTTCACACTGTGGGTTCTGTCTGTGAGCCAATTTGCAGCCCATCTAGTGATATAGGGGTTGATGCCTAGTTTGGTGAGTTTATCAATATGTCCTGAGTGGGGAATGGTATCAAAGGCCTTGGCCAAATAGAGGTAGGATGTATGAACTGCCTTGCCCTCATCCACAGCTCTGATGACTGACTTAAAGAAATTAACCAGGTTGAACAGGCATAATCTACCTTTCACAAAACCAAACTGAGTGGGATCTACAGTTTGGAGATTCCCTATATCCTTGTTAATTTAAGTCCATGATGATGTGCTCCATAACCATACATATCGAACTCAGTAGGCTAATGGGACGATAATTCCCAGTGTCTGTAGTCGCTCCCTCTTTATGATGAGGGATGACTGTAGCTGTGCACCGTTTGGTAGGGACAAAGCCTGAGGTGAGGCTGAGACTGAACAGGGCACACAGGTGTGATGCCAGTTCACTCTAGTTCATGTAGAACACAGCCAGGGATATTGCCAGGTCCCATGGGAGCCTTATTCTTGACGTTGGGCAATGCAGCTTTAACCTTTGCTGCAGCAGTGCTGGGTGCCTAGCATTCCTCCGGTATTGTGATTGGTCCTTTGGGGGGAGGGGTAAAGTTGGCACTGAATCTGTCAGCCACTGTATTGGCAGTATCTGTTGGCTCAGTGTAGGAGGCCCATTGTGCAGTAACTCGGAGTAAAACTGGGTATTGCTGTGGAGATTTTTGATATAACTATAGAAGGATTTGTGGTTTTTAGTGTCTGCTGCAATTCTGCCTTCGTTGCTGGCTTTAGAGGTTTTGATGAGGGATCTCATCTTTTTTCTTGAGGCTTATAAGGGAGTTTTTACAGTCTTGACTTTACCTTTTTCTGCAACAGTTTCTTCCTTCTGTTGTAGAGTTTATCAATGGCAGGGAACCACCAGATTCGCTTCCTTTTTTTGGAGGAGAGCATCTTGGTTCTGTTGGGTATGGCTAGTTCCATGCATTTATGTACGAGGTCGTACAGTGCATTGGTGTATGATTCGGCAGTCATGCATCTATTTTCCATTGACA